>NW_024081252.1:0-162321 GCF_003009895.1 Hyaena hyaena | reverse complement strand
AAAAAAAAAAAAAAAAAAAAAAAAAAAAAAAAAAAAAAAAAAAAAAAAAAAAAAAAAAAAAAAAAAAAAAAAAACAAAACAATATAGTTGATTCCTTAACATTAAACACATGCACAACAGCACTGTAACTCATACTTCAATGAAACTTAACACACATTTTCTCTGTAAGGCACATTGGCTTCATATGCTTAGGATACACGAAACAGTACTTCAGTGCCAGGCTTGGAGACTATTTCAAAGGGTGAAACCACTACAAAAAGAACAAAAATGCAAAAAAAAAAACCCAAAAAACAAAAAAAACAACAACGTGGTACTAAATAGAATGTGAAAAGGACACTTGTCTCCAGTATGAAAGCTGAATCAAGGAAGCCAGCATCTCCTTGTATGGCCGCATGTCAGATCTGTATCCTGGGCAACTCCTTTTTTGTTCCCCTCCACTCTCAGCAAGTCTGTGAATAACTGAAAAAGCACTATGGGTACTGGTTTTTGGTTTTCTCAAAATTTAATAAATAGGCAAAATCACAAACAAGGAATCCACAAATAATGAGAATAGACTGTACATTGTGAAAAGGCAGTGGCTGAGGAGAGCCCCCTTCTCTCTGAGGTGTTCAAAATCTTAGAATATCAGCCAAAGTCAGCCATTCATTGCTTAATCCATTAACCCAGGTACTTATTGGTGTTAAAATAGAAATGATTGGATAGGGGATTTGGATGATAGGCCAATTTGTGAAATCACTAGTGTGGCCCAGTCTCTCAATTTTATACATAAGTTGATAGAATATAGCTTGCTGGATATCACATAGCAAATTGTTTGCAGTCTGGGAAGACCAGGACTCTTACATATCAGTACTGTGTTGTACCTACAGCTTAATGCTTCTCGAAGTAGCCACTGAACTCATAGGTACCTGTTTGAGACTTCTAGTAATTGGATTGTGTTTGTGGTAATTCAATTTCAAAAGTCATTGAGGCCCTACTTGGTGACTATGAGCTGCTTGTGGGCAAGGGCTGTGTCTTTTTCAGCTTATCCTCAGCATCTAGGATAATGCTTGGCATGTGAAAAATTCTCAAATATTAGGTAAGTGAATAGCATTGAGAAGTTAGGAGTCAAATTTAGGTCATTCTACAATTTCTCTCACTGAAAATGAAACCACACAACAGTATATGGTTCTGTGAGAGATGGAAGACGTTTTTAGGCCATGGTCACTCCAATAGTTAAAGTCACAGGATCTGGACTCAAGTCTGGTGGTGTGACATTGAGCAAGACCCTTAACATTTTGATGCCTCAGTTTTCCTCATCTGTACTATGTGGATAAGAGTTACTGCTACCACATGAATTGGTTTTAAGGATTAAATATGATACAGTTTATATTAATGCCTCAATGTACCAAGTGCTCAGTAGATACTAGTTACTGATTTTCTTATCTCATTGGATTGACATATATGGATTTCAGGAACCATTAAATCACAGTGGAGCCCACCATAAAATTGAGGGCCTAAAGAATAACTCAAAAGAAAGAGTATATAGATTAAGACCTTGGGAAAGGCTTCTTTGGGGAGGAAGATCTTGACGTATTTTTGAGGAATAGTGGAGATATTCCTAGAGAAGAGGAGTCTGGGGGTTGCTAATGGCATGAGAAGATTACACCTGTCATGTTTGGGAGATGTGGAGGAGGATGGCTTTCCCATTTTGTGAGGGAACCATGTGGCATGAATGGGAAGAAAGGTGTTGAGACATAAAACCTATTTATTGGATGGAGACATGAGACCTGCTTCTGAAACAAATGAGAAACAATTGAGCTGCTTTAAACACCACTAGAAAAATTCACAAGTAATTCCTCTTACCTAAAAGTGTGATTTTTATCTCTTCATAACTGGAAGACAGTTCTCTCTTAAAATGCCCTTGTTTTTGAAGTTACTGTCTGAGTGAGGAATGACTGGCATATTTCAAAGGGATGATTCAGCTATCTTCAGGGTTTCTTTCTTTCTTTCTTTCTTTCTTTCTTTCTTTCTTTCTTTCTTTCTTTCTTTCTTTCTTTCTTTCTTCCCTTTCTTTCCTTTCTTCCCTTTCTTCCCTTTCTTCCCTTTCTTCCCTTTCTTCCCTTTCTTCCCTTTCTTTCCTTTCTTCCCTTTCTTCCCTTTCTTCCCTTTCTTCCCTTTCTTCCCTTTCTTCCCTTTCTTCCCTTTCTTTCCTTTCTTTCCTTTCTTTCCTTTCTTTCCTTTCTTTTCTTTTCTTTCCTTTCTTTCCTTTCTTTCCTTTCCTTTCCTTTCCTTTCCTTTCCTTTCCTTTCCTTTCCTTTCCTTTCCTTTCTTTCCTTTCTTCTCTTTTCCTTCTTTTCTTTTCCTTCTTTTCTTTTCCTTCTTTTCTTTTCTTTCTTTTCTTTTCTTTTCTTTCCTTTTCTTTTCTTTCTTCTCCCTCCTCCATCCCTCTGAAACACTGGTTTTGGTCTTCAGGCTTTGGGGGAGGTACAGAAATAGTTAGGCTTACAATCTGAATCATGTATTCAAGGCTGACCAGATGCTATTTGCTACAAAGACACTCTGACACTCAAGGCTGCTTTTGAACTGTGGGCCTATTCCTGCTTCTGCTGAGTTTGTCAATAGATTCAACTTCTAGCTCCTGGGATTCACAGACCTATCACTCAAAGCATTGGATGTGCCTTCATCACCCCCCTTTATAGGAATTCTTCAGTCTAGGCTATGTGTGGTACACTGGGGGGTGGTATCATTGAAATGGGAGAATTTATCAGTGTTGCTGCAATGTACTTCTATTCCTTTGTGTACTTTATGTGTGGATTTTTTACATGTTGGCTCATGCTACCCATCAAATATCTGACAGTGTCATCTGTCACTGTAAAAGCCCAGTATGCACATAGATTTTTTTTTTTTTTTTAAAGAAGTTCATTTGTTTCAGGCCAGTGAGAGGGAGTACAGGTCTAAGGAGTGAATGTTTCTGATACATCACTTATATCCATTTCTCCTGGGACTGTGGAATTGTAAACCTTAAAAGGAAGTGAAGAGATACTTCAGATTTTCTCTCTGCCTCCACAAGGATTAGCTAGAGGAAGCCATAAAAGGAAACCACAAAACAATGCTGGGTGCAATGTCTGCTCAGCACTGCACTAGGCTCTGAACAGTGTGAAGACATGGAGGGAAGCAGAAGATGTGACTCACGAACTGAGCTCTTGCTCATAGACCAGTGGTGGAAACTGTAAACCATCTAAATAAAGCAGTCGATGTAAGTGTTGTAATAGAAGGGAGTGTAGTGGAGGTGGCAGCCAATCCCCATTCTATCCATGTATTAAATTTTGTGGGTTTTTTTTTTTTTTTTGCTATCACCATGTTACAAAAACATTTTTTCATTGACCTCAACCCCCTTTTCATGAAATATTTTTATTTACAATGATTATAGCATATTTTCATATTAACTAGAAATTTATTAGTTTGTTAAGTAACTTACCTGAGGGTTTTTTTTTTTTGCCACTCCCTCCCCCCCCCAACTTCGTTGAGTATTTGACAGGTAAAAATGGTATATGTTTACAGTGCATAATGTGATGTTTTGATATACATAGACATTGTAAGAACATTTTTAAATTTAACTGAACAGACCCTCATTTTTCATAGCCTAACAATCATCAGCTAGAACACAGATATTTTCTTCTTTTTCTTAGTTTAGCATTGAAGTATGAGGTTTAGGGCATTCTAGAATTTTCCTCACTAATAATTCTGTGAATTTGGACAGAATTTTATCTCCTGCCACCTCAGGTCACTTTTCTTCATGATAGTTCAATACAGGTGACTTGAAAAAATGTTATGCCTGTTTGTGTAAGGGAAAGCAAAGCACAGACTGATGAGTTTCTAGCCTTGTGCTCTGCATACAGGGTCAGGGCGAAGGTTGATGAGGATTTGTGAAGACTCCCGTTCATCTCACAGGAGAGAGTGATCATAAGGAGCCAAGCCTGGCGATCAGAACAAACTGGTATGGAATTTCTCCTCTGATTCCTACCAGCTCCACAGCATGTGGGCAATTGCTCGATTTTTCTAAGCCTCCATTTTCTCATCTATAAAGTAGAACAATTCCTCCTTTGAACTTTTACTTCAAGGAAAGTATCAAAAGTAACCAAACCATTTAATAAGATGATAGGTTATAGTTAATACTCAAAAGTAGTTCTTAGTCTTGTTAGGAAACAGAGGTTTTCTGATTCCCAGTTCAGTGTCTTGTCCTCCAGACCCAGGTGCCTGCCCTTCTTTTTGCTTGGTCGTTGCTGTGACATGAAGACTGCTTTTATGACTGCAGGAAAGGGGAACAGAAGAACTTTGGGTTAGCATCTTGCAGCAGGAAATTATAAGAAAGCTCTGGAGTTGAGCAGATGTACTTTTATTGTCGTGTGACATTGGCCAAGTCACAACATCTATGGTATATTTGGTAGTGATATAGTGCTTATCTTGTTTCCTGTTTTGGAAAGATTAAATGAGGTCTTAAAGTGGTGAGGCACATTCCATGTGCCTGTGGCAAGGTAACCATGGTTAGTATTTCTATCAACATTCTCATTTCTTATCCTCTGTTTACCTTTCCATGACTGCTAAAAGAAGGCAATCCTAATTTCCTTCCAGGTTTATGTAAAACAGGGAGCAGGGTTTGGGTCTATTCTTACGGCTGGTGATAAGAGGATGTAAGCCAGAGTTTTAAGTACAGACTAGGGCTGTCCTGTCTTGTGTCCTGTCCGTTCCACCCCAGAGACCCTGTTACTGTCTCCTCTGTCTCTTCTCATCCCCTGAACCTGCTGAGGCTCTCTCTCCTGGGGAAGAACATTTTGTACAAAAAAACCCCACAACATCAGATTCTCCTGTCCTGTAGTATTTTCACCCACTGCCAGGTGCTACCTGGCATGTGGCTTTGATTGACAAGATTACTAATCCATTGTAATCATATTTTTATAATTAGTCCCTGCGAGGCCCGGCTGGCTGCTCTTGCCCAGGTAAACTCCTGCCTGCTGCTGAGTGTTTTCACCAACTGTCACCTCCCCAGGAGGGAGCTGTTGGTCTAGCACCCACAGCTGTTACTAAAATTGCTTTTGTATTCTTCCCTATCTTCCCTTTTGGGTGCTTGGCTGCTAGAAATCCTGGCTTGATTAAAACTTACAATTATTGATTCCGGACTGGAACAGATACCAGAAATGGCTTTAGTTTTTCATTCTTGCTGATCATACATTGCCCATTCCTCTTTCATGGTTCCTTCCCTTATAGCCTCTCTGTCCACCTCCCCCCACAATCCCTGCAGCAAGGGCGAAGGGAAACTTCAAAGGCATTTTTGAATAAAAGAACACACGGCAAGACATCAATTATTTACCAGGCAAAGCTTTGGCAGGCACAGGGGCCTTTCCCTGTTTGTCTTGTTGAAGACAGCAAGAAGAGTGTTTTTAAAGGTTGTGTTCACAGGGACTACTTTGTCCACTAAGAGCTGGTGAATCCTGGACCCTTCCCTTGCACTCTGGCCTTGCATTGATTCAACAGACCATAACAAGGCTGTTTTGGTCATTGAGCCCTTACCATAGGTCAGACACCATGCTAAGGTCTTTTATTCATATTGTTTAATCTTTGCACCACCTTAGGAAGTAAATTCTAGACATTCTCTCCTTGTTAGAGATAGATAAGGAGCCAAGGTACAAAAAGTTAGGTGACTTGCCCAGGGTCCCTCAGTTAGAAGGCAGCTGGTGGACGTAATCACTGTGCTCCACTCTGTTGTGTGTGAACTAGAGATATCAGGAACTGGCACCACCAGACGATGCAGTGTCTTTGAGGAGAGAAGAATAAGGAATCTACATGGAGGAGGCCTTGGTGACAGGGAACACTCTGAGTCCTTTGCTGATGACTGGAGAAGTGGAGATATGTTTGTTTCCTCTGAGCCTTGGGCGGGGTCAGAGGAAGAAACTGCCTGAGGACCAGCCCAAGGACTCCTGGTTTCCATCACTGGGATCAGGTACCATCAAATCCTCCATGTGAACTTAGGTCCTCAGACTCCTTAGCCTACGGCTCTCATGAGGTCACCTCAGCAGTGAAAAACAGAGTATCTCTGGCCCTTGCTCACATTCACAAAACCTGCTCAACTATTTCTTGGAATCTCTAGGGGTTTATACTGGTATACCACCAGCTGCCCCAGCCCTCATTAAGGTCTCTTAGGTTCCTCTGTATTTGCTAACATTTGTGGAGTCCTTGCTGAATGCCAGACATATTATAAGAGTTTTACATATATTATCTCATTTCATTATCCTTCCACCATTCTGGTAGACAGACACTTTTAGCCTTGTTTGGCTGGTGAAGAAACTGAGGCTTGGCAAAGTTAAGAAACTTGACCAAACAGATAGTAAGTGGTGGAGCCAAAGTTTGAACCTGCCTAGATTTCACTCTTAGCACCATTTTCTTAAGTGTGCCCTGGCTTCATCAAGTGAATAAGGAATCTCCTCATCGATGGACATATTGACTGTTTAAATCTTACTCTTTCAGCGAATTCTTCTATCTCCTCTGTGCCTAAAGTTTGTATTATTAATATAACAGTGGCTTCTAAAAGTTACTAACTTTTGCATTCTTGGGTGAGCATGCCCAGATGAAGGTTGTACGTATTTGGGCTTCCAAAAATGTTCATACACTGACCTTAGCAGGGCTTATCTCTGTCTGGTTAAGCACTCAGAAGGTTGAAAGTAAATTAAGAAAATCACACTGCGGAAAGAAGGAAAATTGTAGGTTCCTCATAGTGACCAAGTTCAAAATTTCCCTGGGAAGATCTCTTAACCACATCTTACTGGCTGCCTATGCAAAGCCATAAACAATAGTCAATTTGCTTTGTCCAAAAAATGAGAGATTTGTTGTCTCAGCAGAGACCACTGAGCTATAGCTCAAGGCATCAGAGTTGTTGAGAAAACATGGTGGTTAATATCACCTAAATGTCCTAGAAGTGTGGTCAGCCCAGCAGCAAATATTTAGGAAATTAAGTTGGATAGGTGGTGTCCAGTTTTTAGCCTGGGTTTGGTTTTGAATATATCATCCAGTTGAGACTGCATTCAGAACATATATGCAAAAAGAACAACTTCCTTAGTTTTGAATGACCTCATAATTTGACCATGGAAGTATAACTGGCCTTCCCAAGCACCTAAAAAGCCACATTAACCTGGATTGGGTTGGCATATATAGGCTTCTTCATCTGCAGTATGAGGGGAGCCGGTTAATTGTAATTATTTATCTTTTGTTTCTTGTCACCTTTCTAACCTACATAATCTGACCTCGTGTATTTATGAGTATATAAAGAGATACTTGATGTACAGCACACCCTTGAACAACATAACTTTAAATTGGTGTGAGTCCACTTAAAAGTGGATTTTTAAATATAGTCTTGTGCTATAATTTTAATTTTGTTGTAAGAATATAGTATATAATACATATAACATATAAAATAACTGTTAATTGACTGTATGATGAGTAAGGTTTCCAATGAATAGTAGGCTATTAGTAGTTACGTTTTTGGGGGGGTCAGAAGTTACATGCTAATTTTTCAACTGTGTTGCAAGTCAGTTTCTTAATCCCCATGTTGTTCAAGGGTCAACTATACTTGTGAATAACCCCCTCATGTCTTTCACTTTTTTTTTTTTTTTAACTCTCAGAGGTATCCGTATTTTGCCATTATTACCTGTGACTTTTGTAAGAATCAGGCAAATTCAACAAAAGTTTGTTGTGAATCTATCATGTTTCAGGCAGTATACAAACACCCAGAGTCCCTCGCCTTATGGACATTCTAGTAAGGAAAGGCATACACTAAACTGACATATCTCTGAAGAAAAGCCTTTCTATTGAGATGCCAAAGGGTACAAATACTTATCATATATAAGCAAGACTATGTTCCCTGACCAAATGTCCTATTCCCTTGCTAAGCTGCATATTGCTGCCTGGTCCTTTTTAAAAAAATTTTTTTAAATTTTTTATTTATTTCTGAGAGAGAGAGAGAGAGCGAGCGCAAGTGAGCAACAGCATGAGCAGGGGAGGGTCAGAGTGAGAGGGAGACACAGAATCTGAAGCAGGCTCCAGGCTCCAAACTAGCTGTCAGCACAGAGCCTGACATGGGGCTCAAACCCATGAACCGTGAGATGACATGACCTGAGCCTAAGTTGGATGCTTAACCCACTGAGCCACCCAGGCACCGCTGCTGCCTGGTCCTTAAATCAGCTCCATGTGCCTTTAAATCCACTCTCTCAACTTCTGCCTGTTTCAGGCTTCTCAGACAGAAATTTAGGTCCAAGCCTGGGGCAGATGTGGGTAGGTGGGGGTCAAGGGCATCAAGATCATAGACTCCATATTCCTGTATTTGCCTAAGATTTTCCCTCTGGGTTCCCTCACATATAATTTCTCAGGGCCATTCCAAACTCTTACAGATATGCTTAGAAGTTGAGTCTAAATTACTGTGTTTACATGCATCTGTATAAAACACATATGTCTATATGTGTGCCCACTCAGACATATACACACACATGCACTCACCCACATATATAGCATATGCCCTCACTCTTACAGATGCTTTTGGGGAACTTTATATGAAAAATTTTGAAAGAGGAAGGACGATCTCTTGCCAAAGAAACAAAATGAAGCTCTAGATCATTAGCTAATCTACCTCAGCAGTGCTTCTGGGCTCCAGAGGATTAGAGGAGTAAGCTCCTTTGGTACTGTGATTCCTGAAGTATTAGTGAGCTGTGGATAGAGACTCCATCATGGAAGTATCATGAATACAACATGTACTTCAAATAGAGGTGGTGGGGTTTCTCTATAGGCATATCCTCCATTCTGTCCTGAATGCACTTCTCCCAGAACTCTGCACAACTGGATCCTTTTAATTACTTCTTCTTTTTTTTTTTTTTAAATGTTTTATTTTTTTTTTTTTGAGAGAGAGAGAGACAGTGTGAGCAGGGGAGGGTCAGAGAGAGAGGGAGTCACAGACTGAAACAGGCTCCAGGCTCTGAGCTGGCAGTCAGCACAGAGCCCGATGCGGGGCTCGAACCCACGAACCGCGAGATCATGACCCAAGCGAAAGTCGGACGCTTAACCGACTAAGCCACCCAGGCGCCCCCTTTTAATTACTTCTTAGTTCGGATGTCAACTTGTAAAAGAGAGATTTCCCTTAACCCTCAGAGTAAAACCATCCACTGTGCAGTCTCGATCCTATTTGTATTATTAAACATTTTTTAATGTATTATTTTTGAGAGAGGGAGAGACTGAGTCTGATAAAAAGGGAGGGGCAGAGAGAGGAAGACACAGAATCTGAAGCAGGCTCCAGGCTCTGCACTGTCAGCACAGAGCCCAATGCGGAGCTCCTACTCACAAACCCATGAGATCATGATTTGAGGCAAAGTTGGATGCTTAACTGACTGAGCCACCGAGGCACACCATATTTGTGATTTTTTTAATGACCTTTATTATTGTCTGAAATTACCCTGTTTTATTCAGTCACTAAACCTCTTGCACCTGTCTCCTAGGGCACCCCTACCCCATACCACACACTAGAAAGAAAATTCGGCAGTATTGGCTGTCTTGCTTCTACCACCTCAAACAATACCTAGCACATAGTAAGTGCTTAGTAAATATTTGAATGAATAAACAAATGAGTCCCCCCCCACAACATATTTGTCAGGTGACTTAAGAGGGTTTTAGACATGCCGCATCTATCATCTTAGACTAGTCTCTCTCTGGGAGAAAATAATTGGCCCATTGGCTCATTCAGGACCACATCTACATTGGTGTCACATTCTGCACAGTGGAGCCAGGCCACAAAGCCTGAAATATTAATAGCCTGGGGGACTGGCCATCTCTGTCTTGTAGCTACTTTAGCTGTACCTACTCTTTGAGTTGGGAAATGTTTGCCATTTCACTCCTTATCTGCTGCTTCATGGGGAAGGAGCAGTGATGGTGGCAGAAATGCCTTAGGAGTTCTGTGACTGCTTTCCAGGAGATGGCTGAATTCCCTGAGAGCAGAAGCTTATGTGAGGTGGCTGTGAATTTGGGGAACCGAGCTGGAGTTGTGGCACCCACCCCGTGTGCGTGACAGGTGAAAGAATGTCTAGGGCAGTAATACAGACTGTTAGAACCAGAAATGTGTCCTTACAGGCTTGAAGGCTGTCATTTCCTAGGGTTTGAGAAACATCAAGAAATCTTGGTTACTCTCTTCCTCTTCTCTACTTGTCTTTTTCTTCTCACTAATCAAGTTCATAGTCCAGATGCTCAGCCTTCCTGTCTTATAGAAGATCTAAAGTCGCATTACATACTAAAACTTGGCATATTATGCAGTGGTGTGAAAATTAGATGAAATCCCTGGATTTAGGTGAACTTCTCAAGTTTATGGAACAGAAATAATTTTTGAGTGCCTTATAGCGTACATAGTTATTATATATTCATTATTGCATTGAATTCTTAGCAAAACTGTGAAGCATACAGTGATTTTTTTTCATTAATCCCCACCTTAAGGATGAGAACACTAAGATTCACAGAGAATGACTTTTCCTGTGACAGGTGGCTAGAAAGAGGTAGGGCTGGAATTGAAATCTTAGTAATGAGACTCCATGGCTAGTATTTGTATTAGGCCCCAGCTGCCTTCTAGAACTCAAATTGGAATATACAGTTTTAGATGTTGGCCTATTAGGAAGAAGTAATTTTTGTAGTTTAATTCTGTAAGACCTTTGAAAGACATAAGCAAATAATGAGAAAAGCAATATTTAGGGAGCTCCCTGAATGGGCCATGCAGTAGCTTCACAGAGAGAGAGAGAGAGAGAGAGAGAGAGAGATAGAGAGACGGAGGGAGAGGGAGAGAGAGAGGGAGGGAAGAAGGAAGTGGAAGTATGGCAGACGGATTATTTCTGGGTGGTCATAGAGGGTCAGCTGGGGAGAGACAGTTTCAGATATAGGTGAACATAATAAAAGCTTTCTTTG
Source organism: Hyaena hyaena (assembly GCF_003009895.1). Classification (NCBI taxonomy): domain Eukaryota; kingdom Metazoa; phylum Chordata; class Mammalia; order Carnivora; family Hyaenidae; genus Hyaena; species Hyaena hyaena. Next base: position 151,362 of record NW_024081252.1, on the reverse strand, counting down.
CATTGCAATTTTCATTAGGCCCCAGGCTTGGACATCTTTGCCATTTCCTTTCTAAAATGTTTCATCCTCTCTACTGCTAATTTTATAATGGAATTATATATGTGATAACTACTTTTGGAGATAGAACAGCTCTGCAGTTACATTTCTATTAGCCGAAGTACCTCAACCATATAAAACTATTCAATCACCCCAGGGAAAATTCATTGTAGATTATATCTTTGTGGCTAGTGCTTGTGTGTATGTGTGTACATATGTGTATGAAGATATGGAGTGATCATTATGTGTTGTATGCTTTCAGATACAAATGATAAGTTAGGTACAGTACCTACCTTCAAGGAGATTTCAGTCTAGCAGAGGTGTTAATATAAGTAGATAAATGATGGTAATACATGGTTGGGTGTGTTGTTTCAGACAAGATTTGCAAGGATCACCTGGGTTTAAAGACAGACCTTGGCATTATATCTAATGGGGTGGGAGTTTTTGAAATGGCCCCAGAAGGAAGTATATTTATATAGCCAGAAACGGAACGGTAGTCTAAGCAGAGAAACTGAATTAATAAAGGCAGTGAAATAGGAAAGCAAACAGACTTATTTGGAGAACAGTGTATCTTAGTTTGATTGGAATTTAGCCTATTCCAGCAGCAATGTTTCCTACGCTTTTTTTTTTTTAATTTGAGAACTATTTTGGCAAAATATCTTATAGTCCACCTGTCCCATCCATGCTTATTGATGGGGATGCCATTTATCTACATGTATGTGTTTATAGTAGCTTTTCAGTAATGTATAACAGCCAAATAGCTTAGTGGAATATTGAATTTCAGACCTTAAGAACTCTCCAATGGTGTTAATTACAGCTTACAAACTACCAAATTTTGGTCCCTTATCTACTTAGTGGATTCTGGTAAAAAGGTGCAGTCATAGATATAAACAGTCATCTGTGATATTGATCAAAATTATCTCCTGAGAAAAGGATTTGCATTTTTGGATTAGTTCATGATCTGTTGGGAGATCCTTGGGATTCATCAATAGGCCATAGATCATACTTTGAGAAACAGTGGCAGAAAGGGGTGATGGGAAATTGAAAAACAGGCCATGTTATGGAAACTCTTCATGCAAAATGAAGAGTTGTACTTAATTTGTACTTAATTGCCATTGAAGATATTTGAACAGAGTAGTAGATTTTTTTGAGGTTTAATTTTAAGGAGGAAACAGTGTTTTAGAAGGATTGGAGAAGGGAGAGGTTGGAGTGCTGATAACAGGGTAAGAGAGAGGTCACACTCTGGTGAGAAGAAATGGGGCAGGTGATACTAAACTTGCAGAGATAGAACCAACAGATTTGGCAAGTTGAGTGGATGTGAAGCTAAGGGGAAAGGGGGAGCAGAAGGCTTGGCTCAGATGGCTGGGTAATTATGAAAATGGTGCCATCAACATAAACAGGCAAATTAGGAGGGAAAGCTCTTTTGCTAGAAAAACAACAAAAATTCTTTTTAAAAACGATTGCTGAAAAAATTGGGATTAAAAAAATTCCAGGAAATTGGGCAATATGGGGTAAATCACATGGAAAGAGTTGTAATTATTCTAATCAAAACACTGTCACAGCATGTTGGTAAACTTTAAGAGAAAGATGTCCTAGAGACAAACAGTACCTTTATTAAGATGGATATGGGTAGTGAAGGTATCAGAAGTTGGGCTAGGTCAGGGAGTACTCCCTTCCTTCTTGACTAGGTTCTCTATGGAAGCTTCATGTCCACATAGTACTCTCTTGTTAGTTTTTCATTCATAGAAATCTTTAAAAGCTTCGGAAGTTCAAAAGGATTGCCGCTAACTTCCCCAAACAGATTCACTTGTACAATAAAGTGGGTAGAACTGGTGGTTAAGTTATGAAAGAGCCAATTGTTTACTGTGTTATTGCTTCCAGACAACATTGCTCTGTCACATAACTCCAAGGCACCATTTACTTGGATAGTTGGAATGTCCCTTGGATTTGTGCAGTATGGCAGCGAAATTCCTGTTGAACTGCTCTTTTTTGAATGGTAATAATTTGCTATGGACTTTTTTTTTTTTTTTTTTTTTTGTATTTAAAGCAACACAACCATTCTGAGAGGAGAGTACTATTTGGGGAGAGTTAGTGTTCATGCCTCTGCTCCCCAGTGCTTCCTCTCTTTCACTTTTATTATCCGCATCATGTAGTATTGTGATTTCCCTGTCTATAGACCCACTCGACTCCTCATTTGCAGAAAAGAATAGATGATGATGGAGGAGGATGTCCCTTAAAGGTCAGTTTTTCTCATGTGGTAATTGTCTAAAAGCACAAAGCTGTATCCATGTATCTGTGTTAAATGGATACATTTTGGTTTAGTAAACCAGGAAGTATCCAGGGATTTCTTAATAGAGACAGAGAAACTACTCAGAGGGAAATGAAAAGCACATCATAATTTCATGGGCTTAGTTTGTCAGAGTTTGTTAGGGAATGATACCTAAAAGAGCCCTCTTTTGACTTTCAAATGCTTTTGAGAAAGCTTACAAACTCTTATCAGTAACTAATACCACAGAGTAAAGGAGTTCCATAAAATACAGTCTTCTCCACTGGCCACCTGAGAAAAAGACACTGAGGTGATACCCGGGTAAGTTGTCAGCAGTGAGCAGAAATAAGGGAGTTTGTGCCGCCAAAGAAAAGGGGAGCTTGGGAATTTTAGGTGTTTGATGAGCAAAGGTGGCATTGTCTGCTTTATAGTTTGGTAAATGTTCTCCCTGCTGAGCAGAAAGTGCTAAAAACCCTTGTGCCACTGGCCTATCTGACCCAAGCCTAATACCACTTCCCTTGTACAAACACCTTGAGGCTGCTTTACGGGCAAAGCCATGGAAGTACTGAAAATTTGCCCCTGTTGAATAATGAGAAAGGATAGCTGAAGGTAACCGATTTGCTTCATGAGGAGCTCTGGAGAACCAAACCTGCCAATGACTCCTAGTTGAAAGGACACTTTGTCAGGTAGGGTCAGGGTAACTAGCTCCTGGGGATTTGTACAAATCTGTATTGGTCACAGGGTTTTAAGTCACCATGTCTAGTCCTGCCTGTTGTGATATACTGTGTAGTGCTGATGGATAGATCTGTGGAGGAGAAGAAAGTATTGAGGGAGACGAGGGATTTTCTAGAAGACATGGCTGTAGAGAGGCATGAAGATTTCAGACAAGATGGGATGAATATAGAAACTGATGCCTCAGGGCACCTGGGTGGCTTAGTTGGTTAAGCGTCTGACTTTGGCTCAGGTCATGATCTCATGGTTTGTGAGTTCGAGCCCCGTGTTGGGCTCTGTGCTGACAGCTCAGGGCCTGGAACCTGCTTCAGAATCTGTCTACCTCTCTCTCTGCCTCTTCCTTGCTCACACTATCTCTCTCTGTCTCTCAAAAATAAACATTAGAAAGTTTTTTTAAAAAGTGCCTCAGTTGTCAAGTAGACCAATACTGAAAGTGTGGCCAGCAAGGTCTTTTTCTGGACTAGAGAAAATGATGGGGATAACATGAGAGAGGAGAGGGACAGTTTTATATTTAAGGCTTATATCATAAATTCACTTGTAATTTCCCTCAAAGGGAAATTCTCCCTGTGAAGGGCCTTGTTCACTCCAACATGATGAGTGGTATCCTAAGATGGTTAATTTTGTGTGTCAATGTGGCTAGGCCATGGTGCCAATTACCTGGTCAAATATTATTCTGGCTGTTTCTGTAAGGGTGTTTTGGGGGATTAGATTAATATTTAAATCAAGGGACTTTGATTAAAGCAAATTACTCTTTATAATGTGAATGGACCTCATCTAATTAGTTGAAGGCTTTAATAGAACAAAATTGACCTCTCCTGAAAAAGAATGAATTCTACCAGCAGATGGCCTTTGGATTTGAACCATACCATTGGCTCTCCTGGGTCTCTGGGCCTCTGGCCCATCCTGAAGATTTGGAATTGCCAGTCTCTATAATGGTGTGAACCAATTCCCTAAAATCTCTCGCTCTCGCTCTCTCTCTCTCTCTCTCTCTCACACACACACACACACACACACACATACACACATATGCATGCACACCCTATTGGTTCATTTCTCTGGAGAATCTCATTACAGATTCCACTAGAGATTATTTTTATGTAAGTTAGGATAGGCTAGGTTAGTTATCCTGTGGTAACCAACAACTTTGAAAATTCAGTGAACTCCTACAACAACAACAACAACAACAACAAAATGTTTCTCACTTTTGCTGCGTGTTCAAAGAAGGTCAGCTCAAGAGTTCTGCTTATTGGTGACCCAGGTTATATACTCCTGTCTGACACAAGAGGGATATAATCATCATGGCAAGGGGAAGGGATATAACTGCCTCTTAAAGCTGCCACCTGAATGTGAAAAATGTCACTTCCACTCATGTATCTTTGGCTGATGCTAGTCACGCAGCCACCTTTTCCTTCACAGGGGGCTTGGGAAGTACATTCCTACCTTGTGCCCAGAAGGAGGTAAAAAATACTTTGCAAAATTTTCCCAAATTTCCTCATTTGCCTTTTAAGGGATTGTTATGTAGGCATTTTTGAGCCTGAGGTGTAGTAAATGTGGAGTTTCTGGGTGGTTTTCCTGCATGAGAAGGAGTTCTACATGGAGAATAGTAAAGCTCAGAGGAGAGAAACTGATTTTTGATAATATATTGTTGGATGTCCTGAATCTAGTTGTATAAGGCTATCTCTGAGTTTCTGAGTTGTATGAAATAATAAAATCCACTTTTTTTCTCAAGGCAGTTTGCACTGGGTTTCTGTCACTTGCAATCACAAGTTTCCTGAGGAATTCAGTGATGATAAAAACCTACTTCACTTCTGGATTCTTGAATACTTTTTATTCCTTGAGCACCCGCTGTACTTTTCTATTTTAACACTTGCACTGTTCCTTCTGCTTAAAATATCTTCCTTTTTCCTTCCATCTATTAGCCAAAATGTTTCTGCTACTTCTATATTTTTACACTAATGAACTTGAACTTCTGTTACAACATTTGTTATATTCTGTCTTGTACTAGCCAATGCCTAGGGAGCACTTTTTGTGTACTGGGTGCTTTACATTCCTACAGAAATAAATTATTTAATTCCTCAGTAGATACCATTATAATCAGTTTACACAAAAATTATAATTTAGAAAAATTGATTTTCCTTAGATCACATAATTGGGATCTGGGATTTGGAACCCAGGTGATCTGGTCCTAGATCTTAAACCTTTCATCTTCATGGTTATTGGAAGACCTGGCTTGTCTCCTCTACTAGACTATATCTTGTGTGGTAGAAATCCTACAGTCAAATTGAGGATCACACCTAGCAAGTATATAGGATCTTACAGCCTGTAATTTGGGTGCTAACTTCATTCCTAGCTTCACCTTGTGTTTCTTGTACTCATTTTATTACTTTCCTGATTTCTTCACCAGCTTTTCTCAAGTTTTCGCTTACTGCATTCTAGAATTTGCATTTTTGTAAGCCCCCTCAACCCTTTTTAGGTTGGGGGGAAAATAAATGAATAAAATGAAAATAAAATGGTAGATTGTAATTTCCTTAAGGGTAAGGATCGACTTTGCTTATCTTAATATTTTCTACAGTTCCTAGCTCTACAACTCAGAAAATATGTCTTCAATTTATTTAGGTGAAATATGCAGATTTTAAGGATGAAGAAGTATCAGGTGTAAGGAAGGTGCTGTGGCATTACTATGCCTAAAATTTCTGTGGGGGATGAGGGTGGGGCTGACAGGGTGTGTTGGGGTGGCCTTTGTCCCTTGCTGTACCAGAGATAATAAAATAAGACCTTTTGCTACAGCACAAAGAATTCACTTTGCCACCCAGCTTGCTGGCGAGCTGAATATTTTACCTTCAGCAACATTCTGAATTCCTTGTGGAAACTGAAAACAGTGACAAACTATTTTTGAGTCTTTTTGTCCCCCAGGAAAAACTAAGGTGCTGACTGGCAAGAAGGGCTGGAGGTGTCTTTTATTACAGCCCTCCTTTGGCCATGTGACTTGTTGGTAAGAAGGAATAGAATGCAGTGGAAGCGGCCCTCAGCTTGTGCCATGCTGTGTACTCCTCTGAGAATATTTTGGAACTTATTTTCTTCTATTGTTAAGCATTTCTGGTTAAGGACAGACACAGGTTGAGTTGAAATGTCTGTGTTAATGCTCATTTACCACTAGAATTAGAAAAACAGCCATGTTTGGCTGGCTTCTGAGAAAGCAGCTCTTCCCAGAATGGAGAGCAGGAAAGAAAGAAGCCACAGGAAGGAGTCTGGTGGCCTAATAGATCTTGGATTGTGTTTCTTTCAGAGCCCCCTCCATCTTTCTTTCTCTTCTCTCTCCAACACTATTCCATTGTTCTAGCACTTTCCAAAATCCTGCAGTCATTCAATTTTATCTAAAAACATTTCCTGAATGCCTGCTGCGTGCCAGGCACTGTGCTAGATCCTGGGGCAGTCAGAAGATATAGAAAAGCTGCTCTGATTGAGTAAATTTGTCATTTGGGGTATGATTATTGCTAGTCTTTTGAGCACAGTTGGCTGACAGGGATCAGTAAACACCAAAATAGCAATACAGAATAATTTGCATGGGGAATGTTGACTTCTTATGTATGTATATCTGGGTGAGGAGAGGAACATGGTGGCCCATTTAAAAGTTCTTTTCCTTGGTGTTTTAAAATACTCAACTTTAAAATAAGCCACTCTCTGTATTTTGCCTTTTGCAGAGTAAGATATACCAGAAAATCAACAGCTGAGTGAAGCTTAGGAACATTCCTGCCTATCAACAGCTTGTATGGACTGGGCTGTCTCTTGTGGTTGTGCAGTTTTGCAGTTTTATGTGCAATTTATCAAGCTCTCTTTCTTGCTGTCTCTGTTTCTTATATTTCTGTCTGATGATTCCAGTATTTTCCCCCACATGTCCCCCAAGAAAGGCAAATGCTTTGAATATTTTCTTTTCTTTGGTGCTTCCTGTGTGAAGGGATAGAGATAATCCCAAATGTGAAAGATAAGAACTGTGACAACGTGTTCCAGCCATACCAACTGCCTACATAAGACTAAGACCCACAGAGGACATTGCCTTTCATATGGATGGAGAGAAGCCACTCTTTGGAAAAACACTTATTCTTTGACTGAAATTGAAAGAGTATTTGTGGGTGGTGAGTTGCAAAAAGAAGATTGTAAAGTCTGTCTTCCTCAGAGGATGTTACTGAGACTATTAAAAACATCTATATAGGCCTCAATTAAGCAATATTCAGGGAGTTAAGGCACACTGTTTGTAGCTCAGTCATAGTTGTGGTAGGAAAAATGAGGGGCATTCGAACTGGTTAATTCAGGTGAGTGTAATACAGAGAAAAGCTAAGGGAAACTAACAATGGATGGTGCAGCTTTTTAGGGTTAGCAGCAGTCAAGAGATAGATGATACCATCTTAGCTTTAAAAGGTGAGGAAGGGGTGACTGGAACTGGAGAAAGTATGGGCTGTCCAAAAGGTGCAGTGGCATTTGATAGAAACCCCCTGCAGGAAGGAATCCAGAAAATACATACTTTGACCTCACTCCCTGGTGTGTTGCTGGTGTTTCCCATTGACTCCACTCACTAGAAGCTAGAAGCCAAGGGATTTTGTTAATTTAATCAGTAGTCGTCCTTCCAGGGTACAAAGCAGAATGAAGAAGTGTGGAGAGTAGCCCTGAAGGGGTAAAGGGGAAAATAGGAGGTAGTCTGTCTATAGGGAAAGAAAGCAATATGGCAAAAAGGCAATCAGATTTTAAGTAAGAAGTTATGAATTTTGTTACTGGCTTTATCATTTATGAATCAACTGACTTTGGGAAACCCCTTAATTTTGGGCATCAGTTTTGCTAGCTGTAGCATGGGAAGAAATAGCTCTTGGCATGCAAGGCCAAATAGTTATGAGACCTTACTTGTAGACTAATGTCCTTTGAAAGGGGAGTTATTATAAAAATCTGTCAGCAACACAATTAACATTTAATCTAATTTTTTTATATTGAGTGGATATAACTTGGGCCATGGTAAGATCTTCAGATTCTATCTTTAGCAGTGGAACAAAGTGGAAAGAACAAGCCTATGTTGACTTCATATGAGTGTTTCTGCTTCTGCTCTAATAGGCATGTTGCAAAGTGCTCACCTTACTTATTCAAGATGAAAAGGAAGGTTTCCAAGCTGCCCTAAGTAGAGGAGAATTTAAGGATCTCTTCTATCTAGGCTTCCTTATCTCCTCTGAACACACATGGGAGATGGTGTTTCGGTTGGAATAACACAAACCTCTTACATTATGCTTGAGGAAGGAAGAAGCTATAGGTTACAATTCTCTGCATTTGTAAGCATTTTTTAGTCAATGGTTGGTCCTCATTCCTAGGAAGTAGAAACTTCCTATCTTCTATATCTCAGTAGGTACCTTTTAGAATATCTGCTCAGCCTATGATCCTTCTCTGAAAACAGCCTCAGAAAGCCCTGGCACCATGTTACCATGTGCCCCAATAAACAAAGATGATGCATGCCTGACACAATAGTGTCTCACTTGAGAGGCCAGTTTTTTGCTAGGTGTTTGGACTTAGGTCAAATTTGGGAACTGGGGTACATTCATTCCCTGCCATGTTCATGAAGGAGCAGAGGAGTCCATCTACTGAGAGAGGACAGAGCAGCTATACAAGGAGGTGAAATAGAATAGAGATAAGGAAATCAATGGGAGAATGTGAAGGAGCACAAGTGTGAGGCATGGACATGAGAAGGAGGAAGCCAATACATTGCATCTTGAAGACATCTCTATTTTAGTTCCTGTCAATTGATGAGGCCTTAACACAGCAGAGTCACCTCTTCCCTGAGCATCACTGGGTAGACTAGGTTTCTGATGCTAGTAGCTGAAAGAACACTAAAATACACAGGCTTAGATGCAGTGGACAATTCTGGGAATGGAGGAACAAGCTTGGGAAAACAATGGGATCCATTCCTTTTGAAGAATTTTGTTTCCTCCTCCTGTCCCTTTCAAAATAGGGAAAATAGAAGGCCGTGGCCAGTGGCTCCCAGAGGCCTTCCTCATGGCTGGGAAGCAGGATATGTTCCTTGCCGAATACATAGAAAACCTCTGGCCCAGTGTTTCTTCCCATTTCACAATTGCATGAAATTACTAATAAACCTTCCTGCCATAAAACAGTGTGAACTTACCTACCTCCTGAGCATATATACAATCAGCAGCTTTAAAGTATCAATTAAATTCTTGCACATTACTTCAGCCTGTCCCTTAAACATTCACACTTTATGACTTTGTACACTCAGAGCAATGACAGAAATTCTCCATTAATTAAAACAACCCTGTACCTTTCTCAAGCATCTGTGTGCACGTATATGGGTCAGTGGGAAAAATGTGTAGTGGAGTTTGCACTTTTTCCAATGAAAGTCAGTTGTTTAGTCTGCTACTCCTAATAATAGTAATAAGAAATCTCTTTTGTGTTTATGTAGTTTTGGATACAAAGCATTTTTTTGGGGGGTCAGCCTTTAAAAACGTGTCATGAGGTAGATGCAATGGAGACTGTTTGCTCTGTTTGACATGTATTCAATCTTGGTGGTGATACCTTGTCTTCATAAAGGGTTTGCTCTGTGTTGGGCCATGTGCCATGTCTTGTCCAGGCTTTGTCTCATCTAAGCTTCTGCAAGCTCGGTAATACATGTCTCTTACGCAGATAAGAAAACTGGGGAGTAAGCAACCTGTCACAGGTAGGGAAACTGGTTAGTGATGGGGCCAAATTTTGAAGATGGATAAAAGCAACCATGCTGTTAGCCTCTACTCAACATGGGCAACTTCTTATTTTTTCTAAACCTGCAATCTCTAGTCATCTTGGCCAAACAAAATTTTCATTAAAAATGATTTTTCTGATTCATTTAATAAACTTGTATTAACTTTCACCTAATATGTTAACATTATATAAGATATTCTTCCTATTTCAACTTGTTAACTCACAATGGGCCTGAGTAAGGTATTACCATCCTCATTTCGTAAAAGAACCTAACTCATTTTTCTTGCTCCAAATGCTAAGTAGTGAGGAATGTTGAATTTGAACCCAGGACTATCTCACTTCCCAGCCTGCTTTCTTTCCATCACACAGAGGGAATGAACACCAGGAGTGGTAGATCTAATGGACTGGATCTTATGGGACTCACACTAGTTTCCTGTTGGTCTTCTTTCCACTAACTAAAGAGCCTCTGCATTCTTATTTGCTAAATGAGTGATGAGTCAGAGCCTAGGAAGAACTATGTGGGTTTTCTTCAGAGGTATTCATTCCCTCTTCGGAAGGGACTAGACAGTGATGAGACAAGTACAGGGCTCTATGAGCAGTGAGAGAGACCAAGAATGGGTTGTCCTTCAGTTGGAAAAGTGGAGTGAGGAGGGAAAGTGGGGACAGGTGGCCAAAGAGAGGAGAGAAATGTAGAAAAGTAACAAGAAGACAAGAATGTGAATACAATGTCTTAAAACATGCAGGTTAGTTCTGGGCAGTGAGTCAGCATGAATCAAGGAATAATATTCAGGATGAGAGGGGTTAGATCAAGAAAGCAATTCCTTCCATGGTTTCACTGGGGCTAGAAATAAAAACCTCATCATTATCCAAACACAACACTAACATGAAGGGGTGAAATAATTTATCCTTAAATAACAGGCTGACCTATTCAAAATTGTAATTTTAATGTAAGACTAACCTTTGAAAATAGATCAAGTGATATAAATTATTAAGGAGAAGACATTCATCAGATAGATGGTGTCTATTAGTAATTTTATGCATGAAGAGTTACCTCCTGAAGTATAGTCGGGGCTGCCTCTGCACAGAAAAAAATGAAGAACCCATTTACCTTTTTGTGACATGTGTGGCTGATTTTAATCAGTATTACTCCTGTCAAATGAAATGAAAAGACTGAGATATAATCTCTTGTGTGGCTGTACACTCCCTGCCTCCCACCTCCTTCCAGGCAGATGCACCAGGAGTTCTACAGGTGTGGAGAACATGGAGATACACATTTTGAGCATTTTTTTCCCCTTCTCTGAGGGGAAAATACGTAAATTGGTGGGTCAAAGTACAAACTATTTATCTAGAATCTTCTAGCTGTGTAGCACCAGGGTGATAGTGATATGAGAGAGGGAGGAGGAGGAAGAGTCTAAGACATTTCGTGTCTTGCAGATGTACAGTTTGATAGTTGGGAAAGGATCTGAATTAAGTGCACCTTTGCTGTTCAACTTCCAGCTGAGTGAGTCTGGGTAAATCACTGAGCCTCAGTTACCTTGACTGTAAAATGGGGACAACATTGTTACCTCATCAGCTTGTTGTGAGGTTTCATGGTGTTATGTCTGGAAGAAACAGCTTACAGAGCCTGGCAGATACTCAGGTATATGTAGAAATACATAAAATAGTTGTTATTACTATTTTTGTTCATTCACTGTGTTATTTTGGGGTGCTGATTGCTTTTATTCCCAAACCACCCCTCAGTACCTCAGTACCATTCTTGAAGGTATTTAGAGTTTGCCTTTGTCTCAGAAAGCTGTAGGCTGATCATGAGTATTCACAAGATGTTGAGAAAAAGGTTGTCCATGGGAGTGAGGTTGGATGGAGACTGAGCTAAGTCTCAGAGCCCATCGAGGTAACATTCCTGCTGGCTTTGATCAGTGAGAGTTGCATCAGAGCAAGGAAAACTTAGAAAAGCCCCTTGGCATTGGCCATAAAGAGGATAACCCAAATAGGGACTGGGTGGTCAGTGGGCTGGGGCCCCAAGGGCTGAGAGAAGATGTTTGCTTTTTTGAAGGGCAATTCCATGATCCATTTTGATGACAGTGATAACATCATTAGGCGGCTCTTCCAGGTTCAATCTCTTCAACGCCAAGCTCCACTGACCTCTGTCTCCTCCCCTTGTGGTCTCTTCTCACTCTGTTCTGTCCTTATATAGAGGATCACTAAGTACAGCATTTTTTTTTTCATTTTTTTTTTTTGTAGGGCACAAATTTTGTGCCTAGTGCTTTAGGGCTTACATGTGTGAACATCAAAACGCCTGGCTCTTAATTCTCAAAAGCTGTGCCTTAGAAACTGATGCAATTTCTCTGTGTTTCTGCCCCACAAGCCATCCCCAGTTATAAAGAATTCTTATAAATAGTGGTGGGGAGAGTGCTTGGAGGGTGTAGAGAAATTGGGGGTGAAGTTGTATCCTTCAGATATTTTCCTGCAAAACTATTGTCCCCTTCCCTATTTCTCCCTTCCTCTTTATTATTACTATGCTTGCTTTAAAAAAAAAAAAAGTCAACAGAGGTTTAGACAAGTTGGCCCTGTGTCAATTCCAGGACAGAGACCCTGAATCTGAGTTCCGAGCACAAGCAGTTGGTAATTGTGATGAAAGATTCAAGGAGGAAGCATATCAATTAGGAAGAGCTCCAGATCCTTGTGTTCATCTTCAAACTATGAAAGGAAAAGCGGAGGAAGTAGGATTTGGGTTAGTGAAATCCTCAGACCACAGTGTGTATCTGACAGAGGTAGAGAGCCCCAGATCACAGACAGCACGTTAGAGAAGTACCGTGTTGATAAGAAGTGTCTGGACCCTCCTCCTCTCACCGTGTTCACTCACTGACTGGAGACTGCCCAGAAAAAGCGTCATGTCCTTAGCTCAAAAGTGGATCCTGAAGCTGATGTGGTTCCAGGCTGTCAGACAATTACAGTCCTTGCACCTGAGCCATAAGCCCCCTCTTGAAGAGGGATCCATGTGACACACCTACATGACTGTTGTACACTCCCATGACCATGGGGTCTGGAACCTGGTACCTGGATTCCTGTTCTAATGATCTTTCTCCTCAACTGGAAAACTTACAAGACAGATTACTAGCACACGGCATATAATTATGCATTCAATTGCAAGGTATAGACACTGAGAGCTGCTGAGTTTCAAAGGTTTGAGAGATCTGCATGGATTACTGTAACCAAGAACAGACTCTTTTGGAGGATGCTACCTTGAAGCCAATGAATCACTATACCTGCAGCTACAAATACTCAATTTGTTTGACTTCTCTGATAGTGCCACATCCCATGCCAGGCTCCCTGCCTTGGGAATTTCAAACCATCTGATCAAAAATAAAGATTTTTGGCAGTTTCTGCAAGTCCTGAAGTTTGCCAGAGTACTCTTAGGCAGCAGACCTATGGATGACAAAATATGTTTTCTCCTAATCATTTGGACAGAATCCAAATGACAGTGGATGGACCTTGAGAGTAAATGGCTATGACTTAATGTGTGACTAAAGAGTTAAGTTTCTTGAAAGATCCCCTTAAAGGCAATAGGGAAGGGTGATGCTGGAGAGCGGCCAGGCTTGGCAGCATTGCTGGCGTTTGTCTAACCTGCCATTCTGTCAGCACCCAAAGTTCCACATTCGTCAAATCGAAGCCAAGCCTTTATACTGTCGACATATGCTTGGGACTACTCAGATACACTCAGGTTTCTGCATTTTGATAAGAATAGTGATAATAACAAAACAGAAACCATTGCTGTTGAAGGTCAAATCTTTACATTGCTATCATTTTTCAAGAAGCATTCAGATACGGCTTTTGGTGGGAAGGGCATTATTGCCCTTGCAGTCACACAGAATTTTAAACTTGATTAACAGTGCTAATAAAACAGTGATGGTTAACTTTATTTTCCCCTAATGCTGGGAGAGAGACTGTGCTTAGTGGATTTTCTCATTTAACCCTAGCAATAGCCCTAAGAACCAAGGCCTGTGAGGGTAAATGACTTGCTCAGGGTAACATATATGGAATCACAGTTGAGCTGTCAATCCAACTCTTTGTGATTCCAAAGCCCATGCTTCCTTTAACTATGCTATATAACCTTTTTATTTAATGAATCCAACAAAGTCATACAGTCTTCATTTGCCATTTTATAATTGGTAACATGGGACTGAAAGTTAAAGGCAGGGTGAACTAGGGTTCCACTCTCTTGCTCCCATCTGCCAGCCCTTTGCCTCCATTACACTGATTAAGCCCAGCAAATTCATGGCTAGAGTGTATCTTCGATGCTCCCTGGGAATACCAATGGGACTTAGAGTTCTCTGAGGCTGCGGGCATAACCTGGCACAGTCTCCTTGATTTTGCTGTTTCAAGACTACTGCAGCTTATTCTGGCATTGAAGGTTTCCAAGCCTCTGGCAAATTGCTGGGAAACTGAACAAAGAGAGAAAATTGCCCGGATGAGGTATGCATGTCAAACTATCATCTTAGCTAGTACTTATTTAATTTTATTTTTGAATTTTCAAAGCATTCAAAAAGGAGCAGCTGTGGCTTCTCATGCCACCAGTCCAAGATTTTTTTTGTGTTTGTGTGATAAACAAAAGTACACTTTGATTGAGAAACAGACTTTGAAAATTATCGTCAAGTGTTGATCCAAACTTTTTGTATGCCAACACGTAAAATACTGGGTCAGGACTTCCTCTTCTCTTCCCTTTTGTCCATTTCAGTAGCCATGTAGTCTTTGCTGCTGTGCATTGTTATTTTTATCTGTAATTTTTGAGAAAGTGAAGTATCAGCAGTTGAAGGATGACTTGGGGAGAGACATTTTTATTGCTTAAATGATTCTTTTCAGGGAGACAACTGAAGCCAAAAAGGGATCATTGCAAACCTAAAGGAGCTTGAGAAAATTTACACCCTCTAAGGTATTTTAAGCCTTCAGAATTATTTTGAGTGGAAAGACTTATTTTTGGCTTGTGGAGAGTCCTGTTTCATAAGAGCAGAGCTAGACTCCAGCCAGCTGGTATGGTGATGGGGAGTGCTGGCTCTAGAACCACACTTGTCTCCACCAGCTGGCTGGTGACTTGACATCCCTGTGCCTCAACTGCTTATCTCTTTTTTTTTTTTTTTTTATTTTTTTTACAAATAGTTTATTGTCAAATTAGTTTCTACATAACACTCAGTGCTCATCCCCAAAGTGCCCTCCTTCATGCCCATCCCCCCTCCCCCCCACATCCATCAGTCCTCAGTTTTTGTCAGCATTCAAGAGTCTCTCATGGTTTGCCTCTCTCCCTTTCCCCCACCATTTCCGCCCTTCTTCTCCCCCTTGGTCCTCCGTCAAGTTCCTCCTAATCCTCCTATACGTGCAAACATATGGTATTTGTCCTTCTCTGCCTGACTTATTTCGCTCAGCATAACACCCTCAAGGTCCATCCATGTTGCTACACATGGCCAGATTTCATTGTTTCTCATTGCCATGTAGTATTCCATGGTATAGATAAACCACATCTTCTTGATCCATTCGTCTGTTGATGGACACTTAGGCTCTTTCCATGTTTTAGCTATTGTGGAGAGTGCTGCTATGAACATTGGGGTACATGTGCTCCTATGCCTCAGCATTTCTGTATCCCTTGGGTAAATTCCTAGCAGTGCTATTGCTGGGTCATAGGGGAGTTCTATTGTTAGTTTCCTGAGGAACCTCCACACTGTTTTCCAGAGGGGTTGTACCAGTTTACATTCCCACCAACAGTGCAGGAGGGTGCCCGTTTCTCCACATCCTCGCCAGCATCTAGAGTTCTCTGATTTGCTCATTTTAGCCACTCTGACTGGCATGAGGTGGTATCTCAGTGTGGTTTTGATTTGTATTTCCCTGATGAGGAGGGATGCTGAGCATCGTTTCATGTGTCTGTTGGCCATCTGGATGTCCTCTTTGGAGAAGTGTCTGTTCATGTCTTCTGCCCATTTCTTCACTGGTCAACTGCTTATCTCAAAAAGAAGGGGACAATGCCTGTTAACACTTACCTCATGGTATCATTGAGAGGGTTAAATGAGGTTCATTTACATGCTTCTATTGATTAGGACTTCTTAATTTGAGAGTGGCCAAAAAACTGACCCAAACCATCATGAGTCAAGAGGCAGTTTTTGTTGACTGAAGTGAAGTTCAGGAGTAGGACTGGATTCAGCACTCCAACAATGTTGTCTAACCTTTGCATCTCTTCAGAAGATGGCAACAGTAGCTCCAACCCTATATCTTTTCAGGGAAAAAGTCATATTATTGGCTCTGACTGGCATCATGTTAATCTCTGAACCAGTATCAAGGCCAGGTTCTGTTCATACATGATGTTCCAGTTGGTATAGGTTTGGGTGCCATTACTTGCCTATGAGCTAGGGTTGGATTCAGCTTGGAGAGAACCATCTGGCCTGAAAATGTTTGCATGTAATTACCTGGACAGGAATTGTGTTTGGTTACCAGAGGAAGTTAACCCAAGTGGATAGTTACCAGTAGTGCTTTGCACTGTGATGAGCTCATCTATAAATTTCCCAGTGAATGGTGATAGTATTATTATTGTTGTTGTTACCTTTCCACGAGAAAGGGATCCTCAAAGCAAATCTCTCTGTGATACTTACTGTATTGCATGTTGGGAATGAAGAGAATCCTAAATCACTCCAGCCAGGTTTGTCACCACAACTTCTTCATCATGCTTTCACCTTTGCTCTTCCTCATCCCATGCTGCCCTTTGCTCTCTTGTTAATTATTAAAATACAACCTATCCTTCAAAGCCCACCTCATCTATGAAATACTACCCATTGGTTACAGCCCTTTATCATCTCTCTATCCTCAGTAGTGTTTTAGCTCTTATTGTCTGTACGAATGTACTCCGAGGGTGAAATTTCTTAAAATTATGAAGTGCTGTAAAGCAATATATCTTCCACTCAATATGTGACTCTAAAATATTATTATGTAATCATGCTATTCCATAATGGTGGTTTAGAGTATGGGTTTTGATATCATACCTGTCTTCTTCACTAACTTAATGTTGGACCTTGGCGTACATCATGGAAACTTCTGAGCCTCAGTTTCTTCATCTGTAAAAGGAGGCCTACCCCCACTACATGAGATAATGCACGTAATATGTGAACCAAGTATTGTACCACAGGCTTGAACACACATCTTCTTGTAATCAACTTGAAAGTAGAGAGTATATACCCACCCCACCATCTTTGCTTCTCTAAACATTAGGCTATTTATATTATTATTTAAGCTCTAATAACAAGAATCACGGACTATAAATTAACATTCAACCTTCACAGTTAAAGCTTAAGGGTTCATTTTGTTTTTTACTATAAAATTTCTGTGACTTAAAAGTTTCAAGGTGTTTTCTTGATTCAAGATTCTGTGAAACACAAGATCAGGAAGTTTGTCACATTGGCTCAGGTTTTATCCTAGCACCTCACTGATTTTTCTGTCTCTGTGGATGGTGCACCTAACTCTGTACTTGAAGGGAGTAGGTGAGGGGAGATGTGACAAATGACTGAGGAATGTGTCCAGCCTGGGCCATGGAGCAAAATGAAGAGTGATACATTTCAAGAGCATCAAATGTTCCTTCTCTGGAGATTAGATTTTGCTGAAAAATGACATATGCACATTGGAGTCATTAAGAATTCTCACAAAATCAGGGAAGCAAAGAGGCTTGCTAACATCCTCTTAATAATGTCTGGTTTCTGCTGACAGGACCCAAAATAAATACACTTGGATGGCTGCTCCCCACCTATTGGCAGGTTTGGGGAAGCAGCCAGCTATCTGTTGAGGTGTTGCAAAAGCCTTCCATCATCCATGTTAAGTGAGGGTATGGTATGGAGGAGAAAGAGCTAGGTCAACAGGTGACCAGACACAAGTTGTGTCCAAGCCCTGGCCTCTATGTGTTGTGTGTCCTGGATAAGACATTTAACATAATCACTTACATTAGCAACTTTTATTTTATTTTTAATGTTTTATTTATTTCTGAGAGAGACAGACAGACAGACAGACAGGCAGACAGCATGAGCAGGGGAGGGTAAGAGAGAGAGGGAGATACAGAATCTGAAGCAGGCTCCAGGCTCTGAGCTGGCTGTCAGCACAGAGCCCGACATGGGGCCCAAACCCAACAACTGTGAGATCATGACCTGAACCAAAGTCAGACACTTAACTGACTGAGCCACCCAGGTACCTCTACATCAGCAACTTTTAATTGTGACAAACACAAACCTACTGAAACCAGCTTTTTCAAAGAGCCATATAGACCTCTAAGCTTCTTTTCAGGATGAAATTCACACTAAAAAAGTTACCACTATAACCATGTTTTTAAACTTTTTTTTTTTTTTTTTGAGAGAGAGGGGCAGAGAGAGAGAGGGAGGGTGGGAGAGAAAGAGTCTCAAACCGGCTCTGTACCCAGCTCCTAGAGTCTGACTCAGGGCTTGATCCCATTACCCTAGAATCATGACCTGAGCTGAAATCAAGAGTCCCACACTCAAGTGACTGAGCCACCCAGATGGCCCATTTCTTCCCCATCTTATAAATGAGTACCTTGATGCCTGAGTCTCCATTTCCTCAGTGATGACATGTACATCCTACTGGACCTAGTAAATACCATGAGACTTGAATGCTTCCGAGAAGCTCCTGTAAGTTGTAAAGAGCTGTAGGCATCTTGTACGCACCATCCATCCCTGACACTTTCCCAGCACGTTTATTATTCCTGTATCCAGGCTTGTACTGTGCTTGGCTTACACTTCTGTTCTATCCCCTGCTATGTTATATTCTCGGTACCCTATTTTGTTGGCTGCTGTATCAAGGTCCGGGATGTAAGGAGGGCAGGCAGAGCATCTCTGAGTGCCTGGGACCCAGATGGAGTGTCCTGCACATGGTAGGTGCTCACTGACAAGGAAGCTAGTGAGTGATGGAAGAGCTCTCCATCCATTCCAGGGCCATGAACAAACACCCCACAGATTTAAATTTCATTTCTTGGTCTGAAGATGGATGCCACACCATGCATGCAAAAGTGCCTGATGGTTTTCTACCAGCCCCTGTTTGATTTTCCTCCACCTCGAGTCCTTCTCCTATTCAGCACTCTCTGGAGAGGTTTTGGAAACCAAATGGGTGGACTGAAAATCACTCTTCCTCGGGAGATGGCAGCGGGCTCCATGGGAGAATGAAAAGAGCCTGGGCTGCCTGCTCTGTCTTCCCAGCCCTGGCTGTTGCTGGGCAGTTAGCCTAGCCTAGCCTTGTGTCTGTGCAAAGACCTCCCTCTCCCCTCACAGGAGCAGTGGACATGCTGGGTAATGGCTACCTAGGGCTTTGAGCTTACCAACCATCGTTAAGCATATTTATATCTGATATTTATCAGATTATCTAATGGGTGGTTCTGAAATCACTAGACAGCTGTTGCCTCTTCTAACAACACTCCAGATGCCAGTCTTTTTGCATTTCCATAGTCAGCTTATTTTGGCAAAGAAGTGGAGGTAAGGTCAGGTGATTTCCATCAGGTATATGAAGGATCAAGTGTGTCTCTGCAAAGCTGAATGGGAGGATGTGCTTCTTAAAGCTGGTGTTAAGCTGCCAATTGGCCTGCAGCTTTGCCAGCAGCACAGTGAAGCCAGCCCCCCACACAAGTTCCTCTTGTTCAGGGCCTTTGTCCTCCCCAGGTCTTGGCTGAGGGGGCGGGGGTCCCTTTTCCTACCAGTGCTTCTCCCTGATGTGAAATCAAACAGGTGTCAAGGCAAGTGGAAAGAAATCGTCATGGGCATTGGGTTTGGGGTTTAGATACTCTGGAGCTTTGTGGAAGAGGCCACTAGAAGTTTACAGGGGCAGATAGAATAGGGCAGGAAACCTTCCTCTGCAGTAAGATCTGAAGATGAGGGCCCAGTGTCAAAAAGGATTATTAGAGGTAGTGTAGTTGAGAGGGGTGCTGCCCAATATTGTAGCCACTAGTCTTATGTGGCTACTGAGCACTTGAAGGAGGGCAAGTCTGAACTGAGATGCGCTGGCAAGTGTAAAACAAACACTAGATTTCCTGGACTTGGTCCAAAAAAGGTAAGAAAACAAAAACAAAACAACTCCATTGGTGTTGACTTTAAAATTAATTTTTACATGTTGAAATGATAATATAGTCTATAAAATCCAATATAAAATATTAAAATTAATTTTAATAACTTTTAAACGTGGCTGCTTTATTTTTAAATGTGCCTACTAGAAAATTTTAAACTACATGTATGAGTTTTTTGAATATTTTTATTGGACAGCACTGGCGTAGAGGTCAAGAGTGTAGGCTCTGGAAAAAGGCTCTGGTGAACTTGAACCCTGGCTTCACAAATAGCTAGCCCTGTGACCTCCAACAAGTTAGTTAACCCAGTGGCTTTCAAACCTTTCACAGAGCTCCATAGGTCTGGTGTTTTACTATAGTATTGTAATAGCATGAAGTAGTATATTACAAGACTATGCATTGTACAAACACGTGTCCTGGAATTAAACGGAAGAAGTAATACTTCCATGTAGTTGTCATTCTGATCTGTTCTATCTTATTTCCCTCCCATGCTCTCTCCTGTGTACCCATTTAAAACAATGCTTGCTGTGACCTGATAAAATAATTTATAACCTACTAATGAGTCACAAACTTCAGTTAGAAAATCTGGGCTTAATCTCTCTGTCTTAGCTCTCTTATCTGTAAAATGGAACAGATACAGCCATGATTATCTTCAAGTTATTTTGAGACTCTACATAACATGTATGTAAAGCCCTTAGCACAATGCCTGGTACATAATGGAGCCCTTGATAAATGAAAGAAAATATTGCTCCAAATGGATCTTCAGTTTTCCATATAAACACTTACCAATGTGGGGTCTCTAGGAAAAACACTCTTACAGGTTAGCTGCTTATATTACTGATGGTATTTTAAGTGGGCCTTTAAGATTTGTACTAATGTTTTTCCCCAAAGGAAAATCTTTGGTGTGAGGCTATCTGGTGTTTCCATAGTGGGGAAGGTGACTTCCACCTCGCCTTTGATGTTATCAGGTCAGTCCTGTATAAGAGCTCTTAAGTTATTTTTCCCTGTGTGTATTCTCTCTTCCCTGAGTAGGCTGTAAGGTCTCAGAGGAAGGTACCATGCTATCTGTGGTCTTTGTTCCTCCTCCGTCATGCCTAGGACATGGAGGGGACATTTGCAGCACAGACTTGAGAGCCACAGAAAGTGCTAAGTGGACCACTTGTCCCTCTCCCGCCAATCCCACATCACCCCTGTACACAATTGGGGCATCTGTGATTCTAAGCACTAGAACATACTTGATGCTACTTCTGGCATGACTGGAATTACACATGTGCTCAGAACAGGGCTTCTGATAAGGCATCTTTTCATTGTACCAGGCCCAATTTCTCAGGTGTGCTCTGGCAGAGAGTGAAGGTGACCTGAAAACTGCCCAGAGCTGCTCCCTGTGGCCGCTGAGTCCCTGGGCTGTGATGCAGTTGGTCCAGCAGGACCAACGTATGGATCTGTCCCTGGGGATCTGCTCACCCAGCAAGGGCAGCTCTGTGTTCTCCATGGACACTGTCCCTCTGCTGTGGGCTGGCAGCCAGCAGACCTGGGAAGTCATGTCAACTCGCAAGCCTCAGTTTCTCCATTTGTCAAAAAAAAATCTTTAGGGGGTTGTTGTGAGGTTTCAAAGCCATTCAATTCTATGTGTCTATAATTGTTCTTCCAGTGCCCTGGGCACACACCAGGCTCTGGAGAGGACCACAAAATGGACAGAAAGTCCCCTCCCTTCACATGGAGCTTGCCATCCAGGGTCTTGCTCTGTTGTTGAAGAAACGATTCCTATGCTCAGGTCATGGGAACAGTTGAAGATAGGACACCTGACACTGGACAGATGAGAACAATGGCAGTTGGTTACTCATGTATACTCAGCATATGGAGTCGGACACTGCACACCATGTGTGACCACTTGGGGGTTGCAACTGGGGACAGAGTGAAGAACCAGGGACTGTAGGAAGCTGCTTCTGTAGTATCAAGAGGGTAGAGGGATCTCTGGTTCTCATGGGAGGATGTGACTGGCTTGTTGGGATAATTCCATGAGCTGTCAAGGAGCTGAAACCTGCCTCTCAGGGATAAGCAGGAAGTGTGTCTAGTCCCCCTTGATAAGGAGGACCTTCTCTGTAGGAGCAGATTTGGGAGGGGAAGTTGGGGTCAGGCCATTCAAAGCCCCCCCTGTTTCAGATGTCAAGATGGCACATAATATTGGACTTTAATTTTAGGTCTTACATTTCATGGGAGAGGAGACACATGTGAAGCCCACCTTTATGCTGGAGCATGATGCTCATTCTGTAGTTGATGGGTACCTTTCAGAGTACATCTGAGGCAAAGCTCAGGAGTCTGGGGAGAAGACTCCTAGAACTCATGACATCCAACCTGGGATTCCACAGGACCGAAGTCCAGGAAGACAGGGACATGGTCACCAAGTGCTTCACCTATAAAAGGGTGATGGTCACAGTCTCCTAAAGTGATGTAGGGGGTGTGCCACACAGAAGCTGCTCTGAGTATTCCAACCCTTCTTCTCTCCAGTGCATTCCATCTTCCACTCACCCACATTCATCCTCTAAGTCACCCTCTGTCGATCAGCTCTTATCAAAATGTGATCCCAAACCAGTAACATCTGTGTTCTCTGGGAACTTGTCAGACATTCAAGTTCTAAAACCTCATTCCAGAGCACAAGATTTTCCAGTTCTACCCTCCCATTCTCATTGTACTCTGTTGTTTAGCATGGTGTATAGAGCACAACTTGTGACAAGATGGGTTCAGAATCTGGGTTTGGATCTTGTTTCTACTACTTGCTGGCTGTATAACCGTGAGTCACCTAAATTGTCTGAATCTCAGTTTACTTATCTGTAGAATGGGTGTCTTAACAATAGCCACCTCTTCAGGGGACCAAGAGGATGAAATGAAATGTGGTAAAGGATTAAGCATGGTGCCTGGCATTTAGTAAGTCACCAATAAATGCTAGCTATTATTATGGAGCTTCTATACTTTGAATCCCATCTTTACCATTTACTGGTTATGATGCCTGAGGGAAGTTACCATCCTAGTGATTCAGATACCTCACGGGTGAAGTGGGGTGATAGTAGGTATTACATTAAAAGAGTTGTCATAAGGAATAATGAGATGATAAATGCAAGGTGCTGGCATGAAGGAAGGACACAGTAAAGATCAACTATTACTTTTATAGTTCATGGTCCTTTTATGGAAATTTCTTGGCTCCCTACCGTGCTGTCACTTGGAAAGTGCCAACTGAGACAGAAGTTGGATGCCACTAGCCCTAAACAGAGAGACCTAACCTTTATGGGGGTAGGGCCTCCAGGCTCTCCATTCTTTTTCTTTTCCCTCCTAATTTGGTGTCTCTTTAGAGACCACTGTTGCCAGGTCAATCATGATTTTTGGTCACATTTTTGGCAATAACCTTTTTTGTTGTTGTTGGATTTTAAACAGGGGAAAAGATTCTTTGTAGCTTACTGCTCTCTTCCTCCCATCCCTCCCCCCTTCCTCTGGCACCTGGAGCTTACAGAAGTTCATGCATTTTAATTAGAAAAGAAACCCACTGATAAGGTGGGAACATTTTTCTACCTCAGGCAAACCTGAGACGCTTCAGGCCCATAGATAGCTTGACTCAGTGTGGGGGAGACCTCATCTCCCCATCCCTTAGCTGCCTCTTTTCTCCAGAGAAAGGATTTTAAAGCAGTTGTCTTGCATCTCTTGAGCTGAATATATAAGGTTAGTCTTCGTTACCCAGTTTTCAGGTTTGCTTCTGTATTTTTCTCTTTTATGGTCTTACTATTATTACTATTGTTTTTTTCCTAAATTAGCCACCTCCAGTGGAGCCTCAGTGGCTCAGTCAATTAAACAACCAACTTCAGTTCAGGTCATGATCTCACTGTTTGTGAGTTCAAGTCCCATGTTGGGCTCTGTGGTAACAACTCAGAGCCTGGAGCCTGCCTTAGATTCTGTGTCTCCCCAGCTCATGCTCTGTCTCTCTGACTACTCTCAAAAATAAACAAACAGTTAAAAAAAAGAATTAAATTAGCCACCTCCACAAGAAGGAAAGGGAAAACCACTCTTACTATCTGAATGCCTATTATGTACGAAGCTCTCTGCCAGGTGCTTGATTAATGCTGCTTCACTTAATTTTTAACCAAGCATAAGAGATCCATGGTGTTATGTCCATTTTGGAGGTGGGAAGACTGAGACCCAAAGCCAATGTGGAAAGCAGAGTATGCTCTTGGCAAAACATCAGCAAACAGAAGCAAACCTCGCCTGTCAGACCCCTCCTAGGACTTTACACTTAATAAACATTTTTGATTTTGATTTTTAATTTTTTAATGTTTTTATTACTTTTGAGAGAGAGAATGGGGAGGGGGATGAGGGAGAAGGAGACACAGAATTTGAAGCAAGCTCCAAGCCCTGAGCTGAGCCCAAAATGGAGCTCAAACTCACAAACTGTGAGATCATGACCTAAGCCAAAGTCAGACAGTCAATCGACTGAGCCACCCAGATACCCCTAATAAACGTTTTTAAAATGATCTTTATTTGAGAGTGAGCATGGGCACAGGGCAGGGGCAGAGAGAGAGAGAGAGAGAGAGAGAGAGAGAGAGAGAGAATCCCAAGCAGGCTCCATGCTTTCAGCAAAGAGCCTAACCAGGGGCTCAATCCCAGGAACCATGAGCTCATGACCTGAGCTGAAATCAAGAGTCTGATGCTCAACCAATGAGCCCCAAGAGGGTGACATTTTTCTGATTGCATCTCCCTGTCAGAGCCAGTTGTCTTCAGGTCCCCAGAATTCTTCTGCCTCCCGTGATCACTCGGGCAGGCAAGTAGAACCCATTTCTCCAAACCAGCTTTCTCTCCAGCAGTGGGCCATATTTTAGCCCATTTTTTTTCTTTTCTTTTCATTAAAACTTGTACATTCTTGGCTCCATTCAGAATTATGTCTTTTTCAAAAGCTAATCTAATAAATGAATTCCAGGTCGAGTGCTGATGGTTTAACGCAAATTATCTTGTATAAAATTATTCTCTCCACGGAATGCTCTGTACTTCAGCTTTTAAGGTCCAGAGTTGAAGTGATGAGCCTGGGCCACTTGGCAAGAATGTACCAGAATGGGGACATGGTGCTTGTCCTGAGAATGTGGTAGTTTTATTCAACCATCAGAGTGTGAAGACTGTCAGAGTCTGGGGATGTTTCAGACTATAGGAGCGAGGCTTTCAGGGGGCCAGGGAGATGTGCTGGTGGTCCCAGGTATCATAACCCCTGTGTGGTTAACTATGCCCTCTCAGAGCTGCTTTTTCCCTCTGCCTGCATTCCTTTTTTAGCATGAAGATGTGGTGATGCTTTTATATGGCCTCATTTTTCAATAGAATGAGAGACATGGGGAAGTACCTCCCTTCCCAGGATACCTCATGGCCATACAGGCACCCCTTCCCGGAGATGCTCCACAGCTCCTACTGGTTTGAAAACTATCCTCACGCAGCTGGCTGTCACATCTCTGCCTCCATCCGAGTCCCTGACGTGCCATAGTCCTGTGAGTTTTATCTCTTTGTACTACCTGTATTTGGCACAGGGGATAGTGGAACTCTTCCAAGGGTAGGGGTGCCCTGGCTTCCCTGTCCCTTTCTGTTGGTTGCTACTTGCAGATTTCTTTCTAGTAAGTGCAGATTATCTGACACCTGCACCGTATGCTAACAACGAATTAGAGCATAACCAAAATATTGCAGAGCTGCAGCGTGGCTCCCTGGACTGAAAGCCCAGACTTAAATCCTTTCCGTTGTAATTTCAGTGGTGCGTGCAGTGGATTTTATGAAGGCATTTTGTTCAAGTATCACGTCCCACCAGGTCCCAGGTGCTATTCCAGCCTTCTGCATCTTCAGTGTGCTAAGTCTTAGGAGGAGTCTGATAGCTGAGGATTGCTTCTGATTGCTGAATCCTGTTTCAAGTGCAGGCTGGAAGGGGCAGTGTTAGGCCTCCGGTCACACAGGCAAAGGGCAGAGTTCTTTGCCTGTCCTTGCATGGGTGGCTCATTGCCTCCTGGATTAATCATCACTTCCTCAGCTCAGGGAGGATCTTCATCACTATCTTTCTACAAAGATCCCTAGTGGATCTCCTTTCTAGTGTTCATAATTCACAGCCATTTATTTCCTTCCCCTGCCTACCCACCTCCCACTAAGAATTTTCCTTCTATTCTGTCAACCAATATTAATTGAGCATGTACTTGAGCAAGGCATCATTCTTAGAGCTAGGTATATCAAAGTGAACATACTGGGAAAAGGTCTCTACCTTAAATTTTAGCAAGGATTGGGGCCCCTGGGTGGCTTAGTCGGTTAAGCGTCCGACTTTCGCTTAGGTCATGATCTCGCGGTTCGTGGGTTCGAGCCCCGCTTTGGGCTCTGTGCTGACTGCTAGCTTAGAGCCTGGAGCCTATTTCAGAGTCTGTGTCTCCCTCTCTCTCTGACCCTCCCCTGCTCATGCTGTCTTTCTCTCTCCTAGAAATAAATAAAAAAATTAAAAAAAATTTTTTTAGCAAGGATTGGGGGAAGAAAAAAATAGCATGTGAGAAAACAGATGCGAAAAAAAGAGATAAAAGGGAACAAAGTGAAACAGGGATACAGGATGCTCTGGTGGATAGGGTGCCTCTTAAGTGAGGCAACATTTGAGCAGAGACCTTACCGAAGTGAAAACAAAGACCATCTATCTGACTTACTTCCTGGTATCCCCGGTTCTAGTCCAGTGAAGTGAACAAATAAAGGAATAATTGAATGCATGGAGGAGAATGGAACCCAGGTCTATAGCTTTTCTTGTGTTGTTCTAGCTCCTCCAGGATGAGCATCAGGCCAGTTTGCTCTGAGAAGCTCCTCTGGTTCTGTTGCCATGGGGGCAACATTCTGAGAGGGGGATTGATGGGAAATGTAGATTTGGTCTCGTGGCTGAACAATCTGAATTTTGTTTCCATGGCAATTGACCAAACTTTTGCTTTAGTGTCTCTATCTATGAAAAGGAAGGGGTAGTTTGACTACTAACTCTGTGCAGCATGGATAAGAAAGAAATAATAAAAGAATAAGTACATATATGCACAGATATGGAAATAATATCTAATGTGTTGGGACCTTGCATTGTCGATCATCTAGTTTTTATAATAACTCCATGATAGTGGAACCATTAGAGGTTCTATTTTACAGTTGAGAAAATGGTAGCTCTGAGCAGTTAAGTAATTTGCTTAAGGTAATAAATTAGTAAAGGGACGGGTCAGGGTTCAAACTCAGCCCTGTTTGATTCTAGAGTCTGAGATTTTAGCATCCTTCATTTTTGCCTCCCTCACTGGAAATGTGTCTAGGCTTACCCTCTGTAGCTCATTCTTTAAAGCTTCTCTTTAAGTAGAATTCATCAATAGTGGCAATTAATGATTTACTAATAACATTAACGAAGTGAAACAATGCTGGCATGATTTTCCTCCTGGCATCATGCCTAAGTGCTTTTCCAGCTTATTTGATTTACTAATATAAGTATTTATGGGATGGAAAAGCCTTCCCATGACACATTCAGAAAATACAGACAGCAGATCATTTATCTTTTTTTAAATAGTTTATTGTCAAGTTGGTTTACATATAACACCCAGTGCTCATCCCAACAAGTGCCCTCCTCCATGCCCATCACTCCCCTTCCCCTCTCCCCTAGCGCCCCTCAGATCATTTATCTTTATGCTGCTTCAAAGATTGCTGTTAAGAAGGATGAAGAGCATGAAATCTGATCTTTCACCCCCTTGACCAATATTTCTAACTCAGTCTCTGATGAGGACATGCCATCTGCCAGCTCTTCCTTTGTTCAAATCAGGCTTAATGAATGCCTGATTCCCATTCTAACATTACTGTGCATTCAATATTTAGGCTGTATTTTGTAATCAGTTTGGGAGGTAAGTCTCACATTACCTTGTGATAAGAGAGGAAGACAGATTTAACCCCATTTACAGAAGAAGAGGCCACAATTGATAACTTTTTAGATGATTGTTTCTTGAAGAGTGGTCTGTGGGTTTGGTTGAGCAATTTATTGAGATGGATTCTTGGGCCCTACTGCATACCCATTGGATTCTGTGAGGGTGAGGGTCCCCCAAAGTGTATTTTTAATAACCCTCCCCAGTGATCTTAATGATTAATAAAGTTTAACAGTTTCATTTTAGAATTAATACCAATATGTACTTATAAAGTTTAAAAAAATTTTTTTAATGTTTTTATTTTTGAGAGAGAGAGAAACAGAGTATGAGCTGGAGAGGAACAGAGAGAGAGGGAGACACAGGAACCCAAAGCAGACTCCAGGCTCTGAGCTGTTAGTGCAGAGCCTGACACAGGGCTCAAACTCATGAACCATAAGATCATGACCTGAGCCAAAGTCAATTGCCTAACTAACTAAGCCACCCAGGTTCCCCTGTACTTCTAAGGTTTTTAACATATGATCTTGAGGGCTGATTCTGGAGCATGTCCAGAAAGAATGACCAGGTCTGTAAAGGGACTCAGAACTCAGGTGTCTGGGTGTCAGTTTAAGGAATTTGTGGTGTGCACTCTGGAGAAGAAAGGACCTGGCTTCTTCAAATATTTGAAGCTATGTCTTGTGGCTGTAGGGAACAGAGCTAGGACAGTAAGTCTGTGGAAGTTATAGTCAAGCAAATTCAGCTAATCATATGAAGGAAACTTCTAACACTCTGAGCAGCCCAATAGATAAAATTTCTTCTTAAGGTAAGTACCTCATTAGTCAGTGGAGATGAGCATGTTGGACATGACCTATGGGTTTGGATAAGAAAGCATTCATGTAGACAAAAAGGTTAGCTTTTCACAGGGCCCCTTTAATTCTGGCATTTTATTGTTTTATAATTCCTATCCTCTTTTCAAAAGTTGTAATAAGGGATGTGTGTGTATTTGCACATGCAAGGATATGTGTATCCTTGTGGGTATGTTTTAAGGGGAATTGTGGTTTATTTTGGGAAAAATTCGAGGTGGATTTACTCATTATTCAACAAATGTTTTTTTGAGTGCCTTCTATATGCCAATTTCTGTGCCAGGCATTGGTGACTCAGAATTGCCTAAGACACAATTCTTGCCCAGAAGAATGTCCTAGTTTAATGGTGGAGACTGACTAATAAATAGAAAATTATAATGACCTGTGGTAAATGCAGTGAAAGCAGCAGGTACAGGGCATCTGGGAGCAAGAAGAAGGAAACCTTACCCAGAGACTAGAAGCTTAGGAAAGGGTTCCTGGAGGAGATGGGTATGATTTTGACCAATGAGATAATCTGTGTAGGCCAAGTAGAGGGGAAGGGAATGTGCAAAGACATTGGAGCAAGAATCACTGTCACTGAGAGATGAATGGAAATGTTGAGAAAGTCTCTGCTTTTTGAGAGAAAAGTATGAGGCTATGTAGGCATGAGATGAGGCTGAGTGTAGAGGTCTCAGACCACCAGAGACCTTGTATTGCTTGTGAAGAAATCTGACTTCCATCCTGTAAGTGATTGGGTCCCTTTAAAGTTTTAATGTAGTGGAGTGACGTGGACTAATGTCCTTATAAGTAAGATCTCTCTGGTGACATTTTGAAGTTGTCTTACCAGTGTTACCTGGGATTGAGCAAATGTTGGGATGGCATTTGTTATCTCATTGCCTGCCTATCCTGGACACTATATAGCAATATCAAAGAAGGACTGTGAAGCTCAGAAGACACAAATACTGTTGTCTCATAGACTATCCTCATCAGGAATACCTCTTCACAGTATTAGCTGTGAATTTCTGCCACACTTCCCCATTACTACCACTATTGATCTGGCGTCCAATTAAGGGAAGCCATTGAGTAATTTTGGATACAGACTTAAAAAACAAGGATCAGGGGTCAAATCCTCAGCATGTGTTTTTCCTAATTCCAAGCACTTTATAGGCATCTATATCAGTAAACCATTGGCCAGAATATACTGGAACATATTTCCTTTGGTGTTCCCTGCCTTCCTGCCAAGCCACAGTAAAAAGACCACACTTTTAAATTTATTCCAAATATTTCTCTTTTTTAAAATCTCCAATATTTCATATGGATGTAGTGGGTGTATTTCTAAGGGATTTAGAAATATTGCAGATTTGCTGGACCATTTATGTACATGGGCTTTGTTGGCTTTCTGTTTGTACACAAACATCTTTGTCAACACCAAGAGAGGAAACATACGTGTAGTGGCAATTCTCTGTTTACTTTGCTTATCACTAAGTGACACACTTGTTGCAAGAAAATAAGTATGACAAAAGACCAATTCTTTCCTGCTTCTTTTTGCTGTGGGAGTATTTTTGTCATGTTGCTAAGTTATTACTGTTGAAGGATTCTACTTTGGAGGAATGGACGTTATGTTAAAACATCTAATGAACGTCATACCAGAGACCATTCACAGTTTGGTAAGGGTCTGCAGTAGACTTAGAAGGTTTATGGATGAAGAAAGAACCCCAAAGTTCTTGGAGACAAACTCTACAGACATGTAAAAAATATTCTAATCACCATACATAGTTACAAACTGGAGTGCATCAACATCAAAAAGAGTCAAATTCAGAAGCTTCAGTATTTAATAAAATGTCAAATCTTTTCTTGAAATTCTTACAGGGTAGATTGGAATAAAGAGAAGGAACAGTAATCTTTCTCAAAGGGTAAATTCCATAATTCAGATGATTGGTAGCTCTCTTGCCGCTTCTTATCCGGGCCAGTTCCTGTTGAGGTATTTGGGATTCTTCAAAAATTTATCCACTTATTTACCAAATAATTATCAAGTTGGACAGTAGGGCTGAAGAAATAATAAGCCAGATGTGGCCCTTACCCTCATAGAGTACACTTTTTGTTCCTACTAGAACTTCTGTCTTGCATTTGAGAAGATTCTGTTTGTGTAAGTGACAGAAACCTGTGTTATATTAGCTTAAATGAAAAGAGAATTAATTTGCTCTAGAAACTAGGAATCCAAGGCCTGGCTATATTGAGTGCCTCAAATAATGCTAGCAAGGCTGTCTTTCTTCCACTACCTCTTGTCTTTGATTTTTTCTGTTTCTGAATTCATTCTATTATCACACAGACAAGTGTCTTTCATATAGTCATGGGAGATGGTTACTAACAGATCCAGGCTTAAATGGTTCCAATTTAGGACACACATGGCAGAAAGAGGCTTTACCCTTTTCAATGCCTATATATTACGTTTAGAAAAGGACTCTGATTGGCTTTGCTCAGAATGTGTTTTGAGCCATCAAAGCCAGCCATGACTTGCTGGGCCTAGTGTATTGGATGGGAGATGATGGGTGGTGGCAGAGGCAGGTGGGTCTGAGCAAAATTTGGAAACTGAAGAGAAAAATGTATTGAGCAATCACCACCAACAAAACTTCACATTATGGTCAGCTGAACTAGTCAATATAGAAACCTCAAGAGTCCTTTACACATAATTCTCAGAGGTCTAAACCAGCACCTGCCAGACATAGCCCTACTGATTTCCTGTTTCCTGGTCTCACTCAAGTGAAAGTTACTTCCTAGTGGGTCTCCTGGCTTATCAGGGGAAGAGAATTAGGACTTTTCTACTCTTTGCATCAGCAGTTCCAGCCTATGTACAATGGCCCCATTATGTTTCCTTGATGCATTACAGGAATAATAAAGGCAAATAGAATTACTAATTTGGCAAGACACGAACACACATGGTATCACCTTCAAGTGACCTGTCAGCAAGTACTTTCTAAACTGAAGTTTTGTATCATGAGTCATAGAAGGTAATAAGGATACAAATAAGAAGATTGGTTTCTTGTCCTCAATGAGCTTACAATCAATTTAGAGAGAAAAGATACAAAAGTCAAGAAAGTGAACTTTAGAATAGGACAAATGTATCTGTGATGATTCAGTGATAAAATAATGTACTGAATTATCATCATCCTAGAATAGAATTGCAAAGAAGAAGGAGCTGAGTCTGTCTCTAAGAATTTTCATGGCCTTCTATGGCTGGAGTTATACCAGCAGTCATTAAGGAAGGCTTTCTGGAAAGGATGGAATTTAAAGTGGGTCTTTAGAAATGAACTGAAGAGATTATGTGCAGAGGGTAGAATTTTTCTCTTGTTCACTTAGTTTCCTCCCACATAAGCTTGATAATGTGATGCTACTGCCTCTTACTATTAAGGAAGGCCACTGGGGAGATTGGAAAGAGCCTCGCCTCTTCTGTGTGTGAGAAAGGAGTTTACTGGTGTTAGAGGCTAGAAGAGCATTTGAAACACTTAGCATAAATGTATGATCTCCAAACAAAGACTTTTAATGGGAACAGATATTTGGGGGCCAGTGCTTGCCTTTGATATTAACTCAATACTGATTTCCTTCCAAACAAGGAATCATGGTTGTCATAGCTATTCCCTTACAAGAGTGACAACTGAAAGGAAAACATTGCAGTTGGCCATTTGTGAAGCACCAGGCTGCCTCCCTATTATCCCAAACTGTCCTCAGGGTAAACATCCCAATAGAAAAACTGATCTTACATAAGAAATCATCTCAAGAATAATAGCTATCTTTCAGACCTTAAATTTTTTCCTCAAGGATCCTGCATTCTCAAAATTAGATTTTCGTAATCTATGGATTTTACCACACTCTTCTGAAATAGGGGTCTGGGCTGTGGTGAAAAAGTCTGCTTTCTTACAGGTGTTCCAGGATGGTGCTTGTGATGGAGACAACATGGGGGTGGGTGCTGGTGGCTGTGGGGCATGAGTGCTGCCTATTATCAGCTTTTAGGTGATGCCATAACACTCTAGCCTTGCTCCTTCAGTCTCTGGAGACAACTTCTATCCTGTTGGATTCTGGATGGATGCTTAACTACTTGGTGAGGCTTCCTTTTCTGTAGGGGGTTGTCAGAAAAGAATCCTTAAATGAGGGCTCCCTGCCTCTGATTTAGAACGACTGCAAATAAATATGGAGAAACACCAGAGACGAGCCCCAAGACATTCTAGTTTTGACACCATCCTGAAATAGATGTGAAACCCAGCTCTTCCAAGAGCCAGCTTTGTCCTTGGGTAAATAAAAGGCTCTACCTATTTGAATCTTGGTTCCTTCAGGTATGAAGTGAAATTAGAATACCCGTCTTACTGGCATAAAAAAGATAGTTAGAATGGCAATAATCAAAAGTGCCAATATCTATTGAACTTTCTTTGTACCATACATTGCTCTAGGGCCTTTAGTCCTGTAATCCTGCTGAGCACAGAGGTACTATTGTAACCATTCCATCAATAAGGAAACTGAGATTCAGAAGAGTGTAATAATTTGCTCAAGTTCACACAGTTGGTAAAAAGCAGAGCCAGCTTTCCAGTCAGGGCAGTCTCACCCCAAAACTAGTGTTCCTAACCAATGCTGTGGACACTCCACAGCACCTGGCACAGGTGCTCCATGAGCATTATTTGGGAGAAAGGTTGTAGTGAGACCTTTGTGTCATGGAAATGAATGAGGTTTTAGGCGAGGGCTTTGGGATTGGGGTATAAAGGAGGCTAGTTGCTAGGATCGGCTAACACCCACAGTGCCCAGTCTGAGTCAAAGGCTGCCTTTCTTAAAGGCTTTGGATCTCATTACAGCTTTGTAGGTTTGAGATAAATGCAGAGGCTTTCTGCAGAGGAACTCGTCAAAGGAGAATTGGTTTCTGAGGAATTAATTGGAATTCCCTCAGCATCAGCCTGAACATTGTTCATCCCCAGTAGATTATCATTAATCGGGTAAGCAGGGAGACAGAAACAGCCTCTGCTAGCTAATTTATTAAATTCTCCAGGATGAAGGGGTGGGAGTGGGCTGAGATGCTTGGAGGTACTTTGAGGGATTTGGGGCAGAAAGCCCAGCAGTGAACAGTACCGTGACTGCGATCTAAATAGAGAGATTAACGACTTGTGGTCTCAATAAGGGTTAAGATGAGAGTTTTCTAAGACCTGTAATTTCTATTACATTTTTATTCTTTCCCAGCACTGGGTTTTCCCTCTTCTTTCACAAATCCTCCCTGCTTACAAAGTCTCCTGTATGTGTGCTCTCTTACAATTGGTGTGTTTTGGGGACACTGGTTTTCTGGTAATCAAGAGTCTTTTTTTTTCAAGTAGTAGATGTGACTTCTTATCTTTTATACTCATCTGTTTCCAGTCCACTACCCATCCTTGCTTCTCAACACAGTTCCCAGCCTTCCACAGGTGTGTGTGTGTGGGGGGTGGGGTGGCTGGAGGGATGCTTTGGATACCTAGCAGATGATTATGGGGCTTTGATGCTGGAAGACCTAGGTTTGAATGCCCATCTAGTCATTTTCTATCTGTGCAACCATAAGCAAGTTACTTAACATCTTTGAGAATTTTTATCCTTATTGACAAATGGGGATAATCTTAACTGATGCACAGGTCTACAGTGTGGATCAGATGTGATCCTGTGTTTCATGTCAACTTGTTTCTTCTCCATTTGTCCTCCTTGGGAATGAGAAGGAGAGACTCTCATGCCCAGATTTGAATGAGAATCCTGATTGCAAGCCAGCATTGGCATGGGAATTATGGAGTGGGCATAAGCTAATGCCTTCTAGATCTCTGCCCTTTGTAGTCACACTTCTCGTTAGGCTGGCCTGAAAGAGACTGCTGCTTCAGCTCTAGTTAATGGACTCCAGGCATTGGATATCTTCTAATAGCAGAATCAGCAAAGCACC
This sequence comes from Hyaena hyaena, assembly GCF_003009895.1. Taxonomy (NCBI): domain Eukaryota; kingdom Metazoa; phylum Chordata; class Mammalia; order Carnivora; family Hyaenidae; genus Hyaena; species Hyaena hyaena. The sequence goes on along the minus strand of NW_024081252.1, from coordinate 116,861 downwards.
TTGAACCGAACCTGTGAGGCATGATTTGTAGAGATGTGGGCCACTGCTGTCTCTTCCCTTAGCCATCTTTCAACTTCATTCCATGATACCTCCGCAGCATCCTGTCATGAGGTCCAGGTGATAAATGAATGAATCCTCACCTATAGCCACTTTGGTGTCCCTTTATTCTGTTCTTACTTGCCCCCACTCTCCACTGAAGATTATAGTCTTGTGTTTATGTGTGTTTATGGATTTACAGCTGTTGGGTTTGACATAGGATTTAATTTAGCATATTTTTAAAACATTTTTTATATTTTATTTTTAAATAGTTTATTGTCAAGTTGGTTTCCATATAACACCCAGTGTTCATCCCCACAAGTGCCCTCCTCCATGCCCATAACCCCCCTCCTCTCCCCCCCAATACCCATAAGTCCTCAGTTTGTTCTCAGCATTCAAGAGTCTCTCATGGTTTGCCTCCCTCCCTCTCCCTCCCTATTTCCCACCTTCTTCTCCCACATGGTCCTCCATTAAGTTCCTCCCAATCCTCCTATATGTGCCAACATATGGTAACTGTCCTTCTCTGCCTGACTTACTGCGCTCAGCATAACACCCTCAAGTTCCATCCATGTTGCTATACATGGCCATATTTCATTCTTTCTCATTAATTTTGCATATTTGTAAACATAAGTAGAATCATGCTATGCAAAGTGCAAATTACAATTTGCTTTTGTTGTTTAACATTGTGCTCCTGAGTCTCATTCATGTTGTATCCTGTAACATCAATTCCTTTTTCCAACCATGTAGTATGAACATGGCACAAATTACCAACTCTTCATTTGAAAGACATTTAGGCTGTTGCCAGATTCTTAGTTACTGTAAACCATGCTGCTCTAAACATACATTGAATGAACTTCTTTGTATGAACTTCTTTTTATTAAAAATTTTTTAAATGTTTATTTTTGAGAGAGAGAGTGTGATCAGGGGAGGTGCAAAGAGAGAGGGAGACACAGAATCTGAAGCAGGCTCCAGGCTCTGAGCTTTCAGCATAGAGTCCAACAAATAGCTGGAACTCACAGACCATGAGATCATAACCTGAGCCGAAGTTGGACACTTAACCAACTGAACTACCCAGATGCCCCTGTTTGTAAAAACTTCTTAAGAGCAGGTACCTAAAGTAGAAACTTGAAAATTGCTGGATATTAAGAATACCATCTTCAAATTTATTGCATGATGCCAGATATAGTGACCATAACAAAACCCACTTCCACTAGCCATATATAAATATTCTGTTGCCCTGTATTCTTGTTACCACTTGATATTACTAAACCTAATCTTCTCCTTCCATTCAGGTGTGTGTATGTGCAATAATATCTCAGGATTTCATTTGGTTGGCATTTCAATGGTTTTCATTTCTCTAATTTCTAATGAGATAGAGCATATTTTCCTGTGCTTATTACCCATTTGTATTTTTTCTTTGTAAAGTATCTGTTCAAGACTTTTGCCCATTTTCTGTTTGGTTGTTTGTATTTTTCTCATTTGTTTTCAGGAGATCTTTATGTATTCTGTATGTTAGACTTTTTTGTAGTTATATTCATTGCCAATATCTTCTCCACATTTGTGGCTTATCTTTGCCCTCTCTTGATGGCACTGTTAATGAAGAGAAGTTTTTAATTTTAATGCAGTCTAGTTTATAAGAGATGAAATTGAGGCTTAAAGTCTTTAAATGTCTTGTTTAAGGTCTTGTTGTAGGTAATAGCTGAGACAGATTTCAATCCAGATCTGAGTACAAAAATTAATCTCTTTCTGTCAGACTGGACCAGCTCCACACAAAAGTGTATGGAAGAGGATCAGCAATAGAGTAGGAATTTAGGAAAGTTTTATTATATTATTCAAAGATATATTATTCCCTGCCACTATAATTTTCCAAATAAAATAAGGATTGTTTAATGATAGTAGAATTCAGACATATCCCTTTAACCTCTCCCACATCTAATCACTTCTTTCTCCCCATGGCAGTGGGATTTTCTTTTTTTTTTGTGAAAGCTGTTTATATAGCTCATAAAGAAGCAATTTCAACCAAATCCAGTTAGAATCACTTGTGTGTCTCTGTGTCTGTATATAATCCTGACTGATAACACCCCAGATAAAGAAAAATCAGGTTGTCTCTCTAAATGAGCACGAGGAGATTTGGGCATCTGTTCCCTTTAAACTAAGCATATTTTCAGTGTCATAAAACATTTGATACTGAGTTGGTGAATGGAAATACAAAGGAATTAGGAGTGCAGTGTTTCAATGAATATCTCCTTAATCACAGAGAGTGGGACTTCTTAATTTGAATTCCTGATTAGGCATGTTGGGCCTGGACAGCCCCACTCTGATCTCATTAGCTCTAGTGATGATGTGTACTAATTACTCCTCTTCCAAAGTCAGGTCTTCATTTATTACCTTCATGAATGAACCTTTTTCTCATCCCCAGCATCCGAGTAAAAAATGAGCTTGAGAAAATGATGGAGGTATTGGGGAGAACTAAGAGACTTGATGAGTGAAATGGTTTCAGGTTTCCGTGGAAGGAGCAGAGGAGCCAGGTAATTTGTGTTAATGCCAAGCAGGTAAAAACCTGGCTTCTAGGTTTTACCTGTGGCCTGAAATGACATGCACCTTCTTATCTTATTCTTTCCTTTTAATAAGTTAGTTTCTCCTTGACCAGTTGACATAAATATGGTAGCCAAATGCTGAAGTCTATGATGCAATTAAAGACTAGGAATTTTGTATTCTAGTGATATGAACATTACCCAACTTGGAGTACCCTGACCTATTCTGTTCCTGCCCTCACCTTCTGGTCTCTACTGGCATCTGAAGTTGGAGCCCCAGGGTTCGATGAGCCCATATAGGCAAGGCCGTGTATGGGATTAAAGTGGGAGGGAGTGGTAATAGAGAATATTTTCTACCCCTTCTAAACATGCCAGGTGGAGGACATCATGTGGGACATCTTTGGAATTCACCTGGTTTCTTACAAAATACTAGGGTTATGAACTCAAACAATGATTTCTAAGTTGGTTTTCTAATACTTAACCACCCTCTCCCTGTGGATATGGAATATTAGAGATGTTCTAAGTTTATAACAAAGGGAACCCAAGCTCCTAGGAAAGAAGTTTTTTTGTTTTTTTGTTTTTGCCTGGATCACACTCCTAAAAGTATTCTTTTCATCATATGTAGTATAATGGGAGTACATATTAGTGATACATTTGCAAGGGCAGTCTGTGATCTCTGTTAAAATTAATGATGCCTGCCTATTGACCCAAAAATCTTACCATGGAAATCTAGACTACAGAATATTTGCATAAGATTCAAAGATAAATATCATCCATACCCAAATCTATGTCATCTATGTTACCATCTATATCTCTATACAGATAGTTTTTGCAACCTTGTTTTCAGTAGGAAAAATCTCTTACTCTAGTATCTATCAGTGGGAGAATGGTTAAATACATAAAGGTACTTCTTCACAGTAGAATATAATGCATATACTAAAAAGAATGAAAAAATATTTTAAACTGACATGGGAAGGTGTCCAACACTGGTTAAGTGAGAAAAGCTGGCTGTCTTGGATATAGTATAGTATCCCATCTGGGTAAAGAAGCATACATTTATTGTTGTGTATGTCAGTGGTTCTCTGTAGTTTTCTACAACAGTGGGATGAAATGGAAGCTGAGAGAGAGAGGTAGAGGAACTTACAAGTTATACATTTCCTCATCATTTGAAATCTTGCAACAAGCTGACTTTATGTTGGTAATCAGCAAAAGCAATAACGATAAAATGCTTGCCATACAGTGCTGTTAAAGTTGGGGGTCCTCTATCCTGAGGCGAAGCACTGATAAGATGTCAGAATTGCAAAGCAATTGGAAATCATTGCCCTAAGCACACTCAGTGGGTCTGGCTCAGTGACTGTTAAAAAATAGCACTCCTAACAGTGCAAAACTGTTCCAACTACTAGATAACATCCTTAAAAGAGTTGTGTTTATAACAGATAGAAGGTATAATCTGTACCAGACACTGTTTAAGGTTAATGTGATCCCATCACTGTGCTTGCTGTTTAGAGCCTATGTCTGCTTGTGTCAGTCTTTGTACGTGGATTCACTGAAATATCCCCTCTCCCATCTCCTTGTTCCTCAAATCACTCTTCTATTCTTCCTACACTTCCTTCCTCTTCTTTTCTCTCTCGTCTCTCCTCCCTTCAGCAGACCTTTACCTAGTCTGTTCCACATACTGAGCTGGGAACAATGGGAAATGAAGAAATAAACTTGTCAGAATTCCTGATCCAAGAGGTTAGTTCATGGTCCACCAGGGAAGAAAACAGAGGATGATAAGCTCTGATAAGGAAAAAGGCTTAGGACCAAATTGTATTAAGTGGCCAACAGCATGGTCTTGGCTTTGCTTTCTATATGCCATGTGACCTAGGCTTTATTTATATCTCTAAGCCCATTTTGTCTTTGGTAATTCACAATTACTTACTTCACAATAATACAGATATGAAATAATACAGATGTGAAATGAAGAATGTGTGTCTTTCTCCTGTCTCTGCTTCATCTCTTTGCCTCCTTCTTTTTAAATATGAATACTGATGATCAAAGGATGTATTAAGTGCTGTGGAAGTAGGAATGGAGGAGTCCTGAGGAACAGACTTTTAAGGAGGAAGGGTGTTAGAGGAGGAGCAAGATGAATTTGCATAATAAAGACAGGGGAGAGTTCAAGTTCAAGGAGGAAACCATTATAAGATAACCCACAAAGGTGAGGTGTGGTCTTGAAGGTGAGGCAGGGAATTTGCTTGGAGCCTCATCTGTGAAATGAGTGGACTCCTCCCCCATCTTCTTCTTCTCTTCTATAGGAGCCTCCTTCCTCCCTGTGTACTTTCTTCTATTCACATGGATTCTCAGGGAATGCTTTGCTATTAGCTCTTTCCTCTTTAACATGAATTGAAATCAGTGTATTTCCTCTCTCAGGGGTTTTTGCATGTAAGCCCCATCTGTCATTGTGAAATAAAAGTTATTTTTTCCCTCTTTGAGGAGTTTCAGGCCATATAGAGCAGGAAGAGAAGAGTTGACTTCCCTCCTCCCCTTTTACCCAGGGAAGTGCCTTTCCCACCCACTGAAATCCCATCTCCTAGGCAACTGCCTACAGTGCTACAGGGACAAGCCTGAACTGCCTTTGAACTTCCAAGGTCAGGCAAAGTGATGTCTTGCAGGCATGTCTCTGAAAGACACATGTTTAAGAAACCCACTAAATTGTGGCCAAAATCAGCCTTTTCATTAAAATGTAGTAGGGTGAGTACTTTATAAAGAGTAGAGCAGGTAAAAGATTTACAAGGCACCTACTGTCACTCATGTGCTGCTCCTCTCACATTCAATATCCCACCCATTCATCACTTACCATTGGCTTCCTTCTTTCCTTCTCCTGGAATCTAGCTTTATGGTTGGGGTCAGCAAAACCTCCTTTAAGAAGCCATCATTTGGAGGACTCACCATCAAGATTTATTCTAAGAGAAGGTATACTGTCTGCTACTTCTCTGGTTGAGGACTGAAAGTCAAGATTGATGACTATAATGGCATTGTGAAGGAATTATTAACAAGTGCTGAGGTGGCTATGAGAGTGGACTCTAGTGTCACACTGCCCAGATTTGAATGCTGGCTCTGCCATTTTTCTTAATTCCTATGTGTCTCAGTTGTCTGTCTTGGAAATAATGATAGTAATCTAATCAAAGGGTTGATGTGAGGATTAAAGAAATTAACATGCAGAGTGCTCAGTATAGTGCCTGAAACTTGGCAAGTGCTCATTGTTATATTTAAAAAAAAATTAATGATGAGTGTTGTATTTTGACCAAACCTTAGGGTCTGTAGCTTCCCAAATGAGGCTTGGAAGCAGTTGCTGACAACATGACTACCCATTATTAACAAGAAGGGCAGAGAGTATAGTGGATAAGCCAAGCAGGCTTTTCACCTCTTCTGAAAACACACACACAACTGTACAGCACCCACCATCTGCTTATCACTCCTCTAGATAGTAAAATGGGTAATTATCAGGTTTTCTTGGTTATATGACCGTCATTATTTGTCCTTTCTGTGCTTTACTTACCACATCTATAAACTGAGACTATTGATAAGAACTACTTGAGATGCTGATTGCTATTTTAGTAGTTAGCTATTACTTGGATAATTGGACAGGGATAGATCTTCTGTCACTCTGGTTGAATTGAGTTACATCTAGGAACAAAGGCACCAGCTCGAATATGGAGGTTGAGGATATTTTTGATCTTCTTAGGCTTGCATGGACCAACTTATTCTCAGACTGCAGTCTAATATATTAGCTTACTCATTAATTACTTGGCATAGTTAGCCTCTTGACACAGAAAAGCACCAGGGTTGGCCTCAGTGTCTTGTGGTCATCACATCATCCAAACTCCTTTGCCAGTTATGACTTTTAAAACTTCTCCAATCCTTAAAGAGGTTTTACTTTGCACATGGTAAAACAACTTGAGTTTGATCTTGTGTCCTAGGAGAAGAAACAGGTCAGAACTTTATCCTTCCCTACTTTCTATACTCATTGCTATTGTTTTGCATATCCTTACTATAAAAACTTGGCTGTGTTTCCCCTTCCTTTGTGCTCTCTTGATTGTTGGCAGGTACCTTTGCACTCCATCTTGCCTTTGATTATATTACCTATTTATGTTTCTTGCCTTGCCTACTCTTTATAACATATATAATTTAAATTCATGTTTCTTGAGAATTCATTGTGCCTGAGACACTGTGCTGAGTATGTTATATGCATTATCCTCTATTATCATTCCCATCTAAGAGATGAGGAAATGAAGACTTTGAAAAATTCAGTGACTTGCCTAACTCTTAAAACTAGTGGGATGTGAAATCAGAAAGGAATGCAAAACCCATACTTTTTTTTTTAATTTTTATTTATTTATTTATTTATTTATTTATTTTTTACAAATAGTTTATTGTCAAATTAGTTTCTACATAACACTCAGTGCTCATCCCCAAAGTGCCCTCCTCCATGCCCATCCCCCCTCCCCCCCACATCCATCAGTCCTCAGTTTTTGTCAGCATTCAAGAGTCTCTCATGGTTTGCCTCTCTCCCTTTCCCCCACCATTTCCCCCCTTCTTCTCCCCCTTGTTCCTCTGTCAAGTTCCTCCTAATCCTCCTATACGTGCAAACATATGATATTTGTCCTTCTCTGCCTGACTTATTTCGCTCAGCATAACACCCTCAAGGTCCATCCATGTTGCTACACATGGCCAGATTTCATTGTTTCTCATTGCCATGTAGTATTCCATGGTATAGATAAACCACATCTTCTTGATCCATTCGTCTGTTGATGGACACTTAGGCTCTTTCCATGTTTTAGCTATTGTGGAGAGTGCTGCTATGAACATTGGGGTACATGTGCTCCTATGCCTCAGCATTTCTGTATCCCTTGGGTAAATTCCTAGCAGTGCTATTGCTGGGTCATAAGGGAGTTCTATTGTTAGTTTCCTGAGGAACCTCCACACTGTTTTCCAGAGGGGCTGTACCCGTTTACATTCCCACCAACAGTGTAGGAGACAAAACCCATACTTTTAATGACTAAACTTTACTACACTCTGAACCCAGGGAGGGGAACTATGCTGTGTTCTCTTAGTGTCGTCCATAGCTTTGAGTACAGGGTTTTGCACAATTGAGAAACTTATTGAAATTTCCTGAATCAAGTGGATTCCCAGTCCATTTCCTATTCCAAATTTGGAGGCATAGTTCTCCCTTCACAAACATGACTGTGTATCAAGAAATACTGTTTTGGGTCTTAATCTTTATAAAATTTCTGATAAGGTTCTAAATGTTTTTTCCAAGTGCAAACTTTAATATTATTTTGGATTATGATATTTCTGTAGCTTCTGGATAACCAAAACTAGTTCCTTGTGCTATTAGAAAGGTCATATTCTCATAGTTTGATTTTATTGGCCAAGATATCACAGTTTGAGCTGTTGTATATTTTTGGTTACAGGTGTACTTTTGCAAAGCTAGTGGTCATGCTTATAAGACTAAAAGGATAAATTTAAAAAATGAGGACTGATGATATACTGATGCAGAATATTAGAAATAGGAAAAACTAGGAAAGAAACTCGTAGCATCATCAGGATTATCCAATCTCATCAGTTTTCAGTTGCAAAACTCAAGAACCAAGAAGAACTCAGAAGTCCTCTGAGGTATGTGGAAGAGCTGCAATTGATTCTAGGGAAGTCTTTTTTTTTTTTTTAAGTTTATTTATTTATTTTGAGAGAAAGAGATCACACAGGAGGGTCAGAGAGAGAGGGAGAGAGAGAGAATCCCAAGCAGGCTCCATGCTACTAGCCCAGAGCTCGACATGGGGCTCAAACCATGAACCATGAGATAGTGATCTGAGCCAAAACCAAGAGTCAGACACTTAACCAACTGAGCCACCCAGACACCCCATTCTAGGTAAGTCTTAATGATCAAGTTTCCTTCTGATGCACCAGGTTGATTCTTTGTGGTTTATGGTTCAGAATAATTGTTATTCATATCTTTGATTCATTACAAGCCAAAAAAGAAAGAAAAGTACTTGCAGCTTTTCTCTTTTCTGTATACTTTCTTTAAAAATGATAAATTATGTTCATCTATATTCAAGTATGTGGAGGTCTATGAATCTCCTCTATTTTAGCAGCACTGGCTTCATGGCCATGTACAACATGCTAAGAGCTCTTACATTTTTTATTCATCAAGTGAAAACATTTCTTTGTTCAGTGGATTTGGTGGAAGTTTGTTGGAGAAACTATAAATTCAACACTGGATCTTAAAATTTTGTTCATTTGGAATTTTTTATGTGGGAGCATTTGTTTTGGGTGGGGCATGATTTCAGTTGTACTTGTGGGGTCCACATGAAACCCTTATCTAACTGCCCTGACTACATAAGTGCTGAGCTGGGATTTGGGAAACACAGCTCTGCTGGTGTCCAAGGGTGTGGCTTGTCCCTGTGACACCATCTTCCTACTCTCAAGAGGATAGGCCAGAGTAGGCCTGAGAATTTTCCTGACTCTATATTTGTTCATGTTCACAGATACTTCTTGAAGATAATGGTTAAAGAAAGGAAGAGGAAGAGGAATTTGATGAATAGATTCTAAGGTGAGGTAATCAAGTGCCTGTTTGGAGGAATTTTCAGAGGTGGTGGGAATGTTCCTTGGATGAGGTGGCTCTTGTCCTTATGCTTAAAAATCCTGCTCCCAGTATTTCAGTCTTTTGAATTATGTCCTGTCCTTTTTCTTGCATCTGTATGGAAGGGGAATTTCCCCTCCCTCTACCCTCTTTTGTACAGTCTGTGGTGCCTGGCACAGGGGCTTCAGAGAAAAGGAGTGAAAACACTAAAAGTGATTAGACCTGGGAACTTATATACCATTTTAACAGAGTGATAAATTGTGGAGATGAGACAAGACAACAGAAAAAGGGCTTTGGGCCTCTAGAAGGAGGTGATTGTGGGAAGATAAACGTCAGGGGGAAACGAATGGAAGATGAAAGTTATATCAGTAAGGTTTGGTATGGGAGAGGAGACTGGGACACTTTTGTGAAGGGAAATTAATGTTACCTGTACAAATGGCAACTTATGCCCTGCTTTTAGGTAGGAAGAGAGAGGACAGAGAGCTTTTCCTGATATTTGCTTTTGCTCAACTGCCTTTAGCTTAAAATAATCCTAATGTTAAAGTGGCATGTTTTGGAGTGGCGTATTCTGATCCCTTTCACTATCTCTTTTAAAACCTGGATATTCTTGCCAACTAGTCTCACACTCCTCAGATATTTACTTCAATTTCTCTCAAGTGACATTTTCTTTTTTGAGGTTTTGGAGCAGGAGGTGGGTGGCTAAATTCCTGGTGGTCGGTGGGTGAAGGGCTGCCTCTCAGTCCTCCCATTTTGCTCCACTCGCCTCCTCTTATTCTCTGCTGTGCCTAGTTTTTCTTAGCTTCAGCCATTTCCGGACTTTTTCTGAGCTGCAGCCTCCTCTGATCATCACCCAACACTTGTCCATCTCTATATGTGTTCGAGAGGTTTGTGAACATATCATTCTCTTTACCTGCTTTGTGGACTATAACTTTAAACAATTTATTACCATTATAATGGTGTCTCAATGGGAAAATGATAACTACTAATAGATTTGTTAGTGCCTAAAATACACATCACATCGTTTGCTGTAATTCGTATTGGGTATAAGGCCTGGTTTTAAAATCTGACCAACTTAATAATAAACATTCCTCTAAATACTTATCTAAGTATTTGTACACCACTTACACACTTGACACATCTATTTTTACACACTCCATAAAATACTTCCCCAAATATTTAAACATTGGTTACAAATTATTTTTTAAAACTCTTTAGCAGTTTATTACAATTATGAGCTGGTATATAAGAATATTTTAAATATTTTAAGTACCTAAGACACAGATAATATACATAAACATTTTTTAATAATTACTAAACTATTGTATTGTGGTTAGAATTCAATCTAAAATATGAATACTGTGAATTTAAATTTGGATTTTCGTTATTGCTATTCTTTCTATTTCTTCCAAAGTTGACCTTCTTCAAGTTGCAGGGTATTTGCTAGACACTGTTTTACATCTTCCTAGGGTTATAGTGGTATTTACCAGCCTGAAAAGAAAAAAATCCCACTATCTTTTATCAGTAGAAGTTTTAGAATCTGGACTGTTTACAGTTGGTGAGTATATAGGCCTTGGTTATGAGGTCCAAGGTGACTGAAACTCAAGCCCCTCATCATTAGTTCCAATTCCCTACACAGTCAAAATTTATTTGTTATATAATGACTTCAGCTTTTCATATAGATTCTCATTTTTTTTGAATCTGGTGTTTTTCCTAGAAATGGTGTATTTTTAAGTTTTGCCTGGCTACCATTGTCTATCTCATGTCCTACCATCAGTATATATTGTTCTAGTAGGTTAGAATTATTAGAATTTTATGTCTTATCAAGACTCCATTATAATTAATAGGGTCAGTTTGAGGCTTAATCTCCTAGGAGATAAGGAGTCAGGTTTGCTTAGTTCTCCTTATTCTTTGTAATGCAGCTAATTTATCATCTTGGAGCACTCTGCTGGACCTTCTTTTTAATTAGTTATTGTGTATGATCATTGGTGCTGATGAGAAGCAGGAGTCTCCCCTTTTACTTGGTTATTAGGAATGACTCTTGTCACCGATCATCTTTCTATAAAGAATCCCTATCTCTTTGGAGACTATTTTCCTCACACTTTTTGGGAGTTCACAGACTTAAAAATGTGTGTATGTGTATGTACATAGGATTTTTAAACCAAAATGCACTTAATAATACTCAACTACAATTAATCCACTGTTTATTAAGATCAATAAATAAATAAGTGTGCCCTATTTATTTATATTTTGTGTTACAGCTCCCTTTTTGTATGCTTTGCAGTGTATTTTGAATGCTGTTACACAATCATGGCATTATGGAGGCTCCAAATTTTTCAATAAACAGCGATAACAATTTTCTTTTTGTTGCTCAAATTGGGTAGTGGGACACCCTATAAACTGACTCCATTGCTTTTTTTTTTTTTAACCATGTCTTCTTTCTGGCAGATATTCTCACTTTTTTCCTATCCCAAGGTGTAAGAAACTGCACTATAAGGAGTGGTAATATAAGGAGTCCTGGCTTCTTTCAGTGAATGATCAACCTGGAGATCTGGGCTTACAAGTTCACTTGAGTAATGGCAGTAAGCAAAAGCACTACACCTTGGGCCACATCCATGACCAAGTTTAAAAAGACATTTTTCAAGGAAACTTCTAAGTTGTCACTAAATTTTCCCAATTTAACATGTTGTTCTACTTTATTAATTGATTAATTAATAATTTACATCCTAGATAGTTAGCATATAGTGCAAATGATTTCATGAGTAGATTCCAGTGATTCATCCTCTATGTATAACACCCAGTGCTCATCCCAACAAGTGTCTTCCTTAATGCTCCTTACCCATTTAGCCTATTCCCCCACCCACAGCCCCTCCAGCAACTCTCAGTTTGTTCTCTGTATTTGTCTTCTATGTTTTGTTCCCCTCCCTGTTTTTATATTATTTTTGCTTCCATTCCCTTAGGTTTATCTGTTTTGTATATTAAATTCTACCTATGAGTGAAGTCATATGATATTTGTCTTTTTCTGACTTATTTCACTTAGCATAATTCACTCTAGTTCCATCCACAGTGTTGCAAATGGCAAAATTTCATTCTTTTTGATTGATGAGTAATACTCCATTGTATGTATGTGCATCCACACACACACGTGTGCACACACACACACACTTTATCCATTCATCTGTCAATGGATATTTGGACTTTTTCCATAGTTCAGCTATTGTTGATAGCACTGCTATAAACATTGTGGTGCATGTGCCCCTTCAAAACGGCATACCTTATATCCCTTGGATAAATACCTTGTAGCATAATTGCTGGGTCATAGGGTAGTTCTATTTTTAATTTTTTGAGGAACCTCCATACGGTTTTCTAGAGTGGCTACACCAGTTTGCATTCCCACAAGCAGTGCAAAAAGGATCCTGTTTCTCTGAATCCTTGCTAACATCTGTTGCTGCCTGAGTTGTTAATATTAGCCATTCTGACTGGTGTGAGGTGGTATCTCATTGTGGTTTTAATTTGTATTTCCCTGATGATGAGTGATGCTGAGTGTTTTTTCATGTGTCTAGTAGTCTTCTATGTCTTCTATGGAGAAGTGTCTATTTGTGTCTTTTGCCCATTTATTTACTGGATTATTTGCTTTTTGAGTGTTGATTTTGATAAGTTCTTTATAGATTTTGGATACTAACCCTTTATCTGCTATGTCATTTGCAAATATCTTCTCCCATTTCATCGGTTGCCTTTTAGTTTTGCTGATTATTTCCTTTGCTGTGCAGAAGCTTTTTATTTTGGTGAAGTCCCAATAGTTCATGCTTTCTTTTGTTTCCCTTGTCTCTGGAGACATGTCAAGTAAGAAGTCACTGCAGCCAAGGTCAAAGAGATTTTTGCCTGCTTCTCCTCTAGGATTTTGATGGCTTCCTGTCTTATGTTTAGGTGGTTTATCCCTTTTGAGTTTATTTTTGTGCACAGTGTAAGACAGTGGTGCAGGTTCAATCTTCTGCATGTTGCTGTCCAGTTTTCCAATCTCCTGCATGTCACTGTCCAGTTTTCCCAACACCTTTTGCTGAGGAGACTGTCTTTATTCCACTGGATATTCTTTCCTGCTTTGTCAAAGATTAGTTGGCCATACATTTGTGGGTCCATTTCTGGTTTTCTATTCTGTTCCATTGATCTAAGTGCCATACTGTCTTGATGATAACAGCTTTGTAATACATGTTGAAGTCTGGGATTGTGATGCCTACAGCTTTAATTTTCTTTTTCAGGATTACTTTGGCTATTTGGGGTCTTTTCTGATTCCATACAAATTTTAGGATTGTTTGTTCCAGCTCTGTGAAAAATGCTGGTGTTATTTTGATAGAGATTACATTGAATATGTAGATTGCTTTGGGTAGTATTAACATTTTAACAATATTCTTCCAATCCATGAGCATGGAATATTTTTCCTTTTCTTTTTACTGGTGAAGTTTTTAGTTTCTTTTATAATCTTTCTTTAGTTTTCATTGTATAGATTTTTCACATATTTGGTTAGGTTTATTGCTAAGTATTTTATGGTTTTGGGTGCAGTTGTAAATGGGATAGATTCCTTGATATCTCTTTCTGTTGCTTCACCATTGGTGTATAAAAATGCAACCAATTTCTGTGCATTGATTTTATATCCTCCAACTTTGCTGAATTCATGGATTAGTTCTAGCAGTTTTTTGGTTGAATCATTTGGCTTTTCCACATAAAGTATCATGTCATCTGTGAAGAGTAAAAGTTTGACTTTCTCCTTGCCAATTTGGATGCCTTTTATTCCTTTGTGTTTGATTGCTGAAGCTAGGACTTTGAATACTATATTGAGTGACAGTGGTGAGAGTGGACATCCCTGTTACTTTCCTGACCTTAGGGAGAAAGCTCTCAGTTTTTTCTCATTGAGGATGATATTAGTGGTGGGTCTTTCATGATCTTGAGGTCTGATCTTTGTATCCTTACTTTCTTGATGGTTTTTATCAAGAAAGGATGCTGTATTTTGTCAAATGCTTTCTCTGTATCATTTGAGAGGATCCTATGATTCTTGTCCTTTTTTAAAATTGATGTATCACATTGATTGTTTTGCAGATATTGAACCAGCCCTGCATCCCACGTATAAATCCACTTGGTCACGATGAATAATTCTTTTAATGTATTGTTGGGTCCAGTTGGCTGGTATCTTGTTGAGGATTTTTGCATCCATGTTCATCAGGGAAATTGGTCTGTAGTTCTCCTTTTTAGTGGGGTCTTTGTCTGGTTTTGGAATCAAGGTGATGCTGGCTTCATAGAATGAGTTTGTAAGTTTTCCTTCTATTTCTACTTTTTGGAAGAGCCTCAAAAGAATAGATGTTAACTCTTCTTCTTCTTCTTTCTTTAATGTTTTATTTATTTCTGAGAGAGAGACAGCATGAACAAGGGAGGGTCAGAGAGAGAGGGAGACACAGAATCGGAAACAGGCTTCAGGCTCTGAGCTAGCTGTCAGCACAGAGCCGGATGCGGGGCTCCAACCCACGAACCATGAGATCATGACCTGAGCCGAAGTTGGATGCTTAACTGACTGAGCCACCCAGGTTCCCCGTTAGCTCTTCTTTAAACATTTCGTAGAATTCCCCTGGAAAGCCATCCAGCCCTGGACTCTTGTTTTTTGGGAGGTTTTTGATTACTAATTCGATTTCTTTACTGTTTATGGATCTGTTCAAATTTTCTATTTCTTTTTGTTTCAGTTTCGGCAGCTTATATGTTTCTAGGAACATTTCATTTCTTCTAGATTGCCCAATTCATTGGCATATAATTGCTCATAATATTCTCTTATTATTGTTTGTATTTCTGCAGTGTTGGTTGTTATCTCTCCTCTTTCATTCTTGATTTTATTGATTTGGGTCCTTTCATTTTTCTTTTTGATCTAACTGGCTAGAGGTTTGTCAATTTTGTTAATTCTTTCAAAGAACCAGCTCCTGTTCTCATTAATCTGTTCTGTTGTTGTTGTTGTTGTTATTTATGGCATTGATTTCTGCTCTAATCTTCATTATTTCCTGTCTTCTGTTTGTCTTGGGTTTTATTTGCTGTTCTTTTTCCAGCTCTTTAAGGTGTAAGGTTAAGTTGTGTATCTTAGAACTTTCTACCTTCTTTAGGAGGGCCTGGATTGCTATATACCTCCCTCTTAGGAGGTTTTGGGCTGTGGTGTTGTCATTTTCACGGATTCTATGTACTTTTAAATTTCTTCTTTAACTTCTTGGGTAACCCATTCATTCTTTAGTAGGATGTTCTTTAGTCTGCAAGTATGTGTTGTCTCTCCAAGTTTTTTCTTGTGGTTGATTTTGAGTTTCATAGCATTTGCGGTCTGGAAATAATGCACAGTATGATCTCAGTCTTTTTGTACTTGTTGAGGGCTGGTTTGTATCCCAGTATGCGATCTATTTTGGAGAATGTTCGATATGCACTTGGGAAGAATGTGTATTCTGCTGATTTAGGATGAAATGTTCTGAATATATCTGTTAAGTCATCCAGTGGAGTGTGTCACTCAAAGTCATTGTTTTTGTTATTGTTGATTTTCTGTTTAAATGATCTGTCCATTGCTGTTAAGTGAGGTGTTGAAGTCCCCTACTATTATGGTATTATTTTCAGTGAGTTTATTTATGTTTGTGATTAATTGATTTATATATTTGGGTGTTCATATTGGGGGGCATAGATGCTTACAATTGTTAGGTCTTTTTGTTGCATAGACCCCTTAATTATGGTATAAGGCCCTTCTTCATCTCTTGTTACAGTCTTTATTTTAAAATCTAGATTGTCTGATATAAGTATGACTACTCTGACTTTCTTTTGGTGACCATTAGCATGATAGATGGTTCTCCATCCCCTTACTTTCAATCTAAAGGTGACTTTAGGTCTAAAATGAGTCTCTTGTCAACAACATATAGATGGATCTTGTTTTTTATTTTTTTATCCATTCTGTTTCCTTATTTCTTTTGATTGGACTGTTTAGTCCATTGATGTTTACAGTGAGTACTGAAAAATATGAATTTATTGTCATTTTGTTGTCTATAAAGTTGGAGTTTCTAGTGGTGTTCTCTTGTCCTTTCTAGTCTTTGTTGCTTTTGGTCTTTTTTTGTTTAGTTTCATCTTTTGTCCCCTCAATGTCCCCCTTAAAATTTCTTGAAGGGCTGGTTTAGTGGTCATGAACTCCTTTAGTTTTTGTTTGGAAAAGTTTTTATCTCTTCTTCTATTTTGAATGACAGCCTTGCTGGATAAATAATTCTTGGCTGCATATTTTTCTGATTAGCACATTGAATATATTCTGCCCCTTCTTTCTGGCCTGCCAAGATAGATCTGCTGTGAACCTAGTCTGTCTTCCCTTGTAGGTTAAGGACTTTTCTTCCTTTGCTGCTTTCATGATTCTTTCCTTGCCTATTTTGTGAATTTGATTATGATATGCCTTGTTAATGCTTGGTTTTTGTTGAATCTAATGGAAGTTCTCTGTGCTTCCTGCATTTTGAAGTCTGTGTCTTTTCCCAGGTTAGGAAAGTTTTCTGTTATGATTTGCTCACATAAACCTTCTACCCCCTTTCCTCTCTCTTCATCTTCTGGGACCCCTATGACTCTGATGTTATTCCGTTTTAATGAGTCAATGAGTTCTCTAATGAGAATTAAATTGTGTTCTTTTGCCTTAGTTTCCCTCCTTTTTTTCCCCCTGCATCATTATTCTTTAGAAGTTTGTCCTCTACATCACTGATTTGTTCCTCTGCCTCATCCATCCTTGTTTCTGTGGCAGCTCTTCGAGACTGCATCCCAGTTATAGCATTTTAAATTTCATCCTGACTGGATTTTACTTCTTTTATCTCCACAAAAGAAGATTCTATGTTTTTTTCAACCCCAGCCAGTATTCTTACTATCGTGATTCTAAATCCTAGTTCAGACATATTGCTTGTATCTGTGTTAAGTCCCTAGCTGTCATTTTTTCCTGTTCTTTCTTTTGGGGTAAATTCCTTCATATCCTCATTTTGGAGGAAGAAAAATAATTAATAAAATAAAAAATTAAAATTAAAAACAACACAAAAAATCACAAGATGCTAGATCCTAGTTGTGTTTTGGTCTAGTTGTTGAAAGACACTTGATAGAATAGCGGGAAAAAGGAAAGAAAAGAAAAAAGAAAAAAAGGGAAAACATTTAAAAATTTGAAAATGATTACGATAAAATAGAATAAAACAAAATAGTGAAAATAAAATAGAATAAAAAATTTCCAAAAAAGTAAAAAATACAGTAGAGAAAATTAAGGAAAAATCTTTTTTATAAAAACAAAATAAAAATATTTTTTTTCTTTTTATATATTCAAGAATAAGAAAAGAGAAACAAAAAATGAATAGATGACCTGGTACGCAGAATGGAATATGATTGAAGTTGCATTCAGTTTCCCCTAGAAGTCAAACTATGAAACATTTTACAGTGTGTAAGCTAAGCAGGTGGAGAGACTTGTGGTGTTCCTCTATAATGTGGTTGGCACAATTGGACAGGGCTTGGAGTAATGACTCCATGCTCCACTAGATGGTGCTGTTTAGCTTACTGGGGTAGATTGTTGTGGCACATGTACACACGTATGCATATGTGTGGGAGAGGTGAAAATGGTGTCACCCAGCTACCCAGTCTCTGGTATCAGAACTCAGTGCTCTTACCAACTGGGAGTCAAGCACCCCTCCTTTGTCTCCAGCCTCTATCCACTCCCCATTTCTACCCTGTATGTGACCAACTTGTCAGCCTGCCAAGTGGCACCTCCCTCCCAAGTTTTATCTCAGATGGGGTTGTGTTTCCAAACCCCTTACTTCTGAGGGCCCTGTGGCTTTGACCCACTCAGACCATCTGGGGGAGGGTTTTGCTGAGCAATGGCTGGGTGCTGGCTCACCCCCAGGAATGTTCCTGAGACCATGCCCATGTGAATGCCTAGAGACCGCATCTGGATGCCAGCCTGTCCCAGAAAGAGTTCACATGATAATATAACAGTAGTGTTTCAGGGATTATGGTAAGTCACCACATACATCTGGTGCCAGGCTTCATTGTTCCCTAATGTTTTTATTCCAACATTAGCAAACATGGCTGTTCTCTGGGATCCACTGGGACCTTTGCCTGTGGGCAGGCCACACAGCCTCTATCACATGTCTTCTCAACAGGGTGAACCATCTCTCCCCCTGTGGTCTGAGGACCTCTTGGACTTTGCTGTCTGCTCCTGGGGATTTGCTCTTCTCACCAGAGCTTAGATATCAAGCTGGGAAGTTTAAGACTCTGTGTTCCCCTGTTCATAGAGTCTTAATGTTATCCAAACCTTCTCCTTTCTCCCTTTCTTGTTAATTCCCTTATGGGTGTTTCCACTCTTTCTCTTTCTCTCCAGCTGCTTTTGGGGGGAGTGCTTTCCTCTCCACCCTGTCTCCATATTCTCTCCGCCAGCAAAAGCAGCTCCCTACCTTCTGCAGCTTCTCTCTCCCTCAGTTCACCTCTCCATGCTGTGTACCTGCCAAGTACTTTGGTTCAAGTTATACAGATTGTTGAATTAATCCTCAGTTCAATTTTCTAGGTGTGCAAGGTGGTTTGGGTTTGATGTAGCTGCATTTCAGGGATGAGAGATGCAAAAACAAAACAAAACAAAACAAAACAAAACTTCCATGCTCCTCCACCATCTTGACCCCTCATTATTTTTTATAATATGAAGTTAGAAAGACCACCAAGACTTTCTGTTACAGTGAAAACAATGTTGCATATACAGTGTGCCATTTTGACGTAGAAAACCCTCTGTATATTGTTCTAAATTTGCATCGTTGTGATCATTCCGAGGAGAAAATATTTTTTGATGCCACTTAAACTTGTAAGATTTTGTTCATCTTTATCATACATATGATTTTAATGGTTTTATAAAATTCTGTTATTCAGTTAATATTTCTCTTTCATTGGACATGAAATATTTCCTTTTTGCTATGATAAATATCACATTGATGAATTTCTTTGTGGGTAAAGATATTTTGTAATAAATGTTGTATTCTAAGGGAGGAATTATTACAATTTAAATAACTGGGCCCAAGGGTACAAATACTTTCAGAAACCTTCATATGAAAACAAGAATGATAGTAACACCTAGTTCATAGGGTTGTTCTGAGGATGAAATGAGTCCATGTGTGAAGCACTTAGAATGGTTTCTGGCACAGAGTAGTATTTAGTCAATGTTGGCTGTATTTATTGTTGCTGAACTGCTTTCCACAGTGGTTCTACCCATTTATACTCCTGTGAGCAATGTTGGAGAGAGCCAGTCAGGCATCTTCTGAGCACAGAATCTTTCCAGGAAGTCTGGGATTTTCCTGTGAATAAATCTCTCCCAGCTGGCTGGTGAAGATGGCTGCAACTGTGTTGGCTGCTCCCCAAGAGGGGCTGAGATTCCCCATTTGAAACCACTGGTGTCTGACTCATTCGTTGCTCCTTATAGTGTTGGGTGATAGGAGAATTCAGCTCTGGGGCCACAGACATTCCTTGGTGCGGCATACTTGAAGAACTCAATTTCCTGAATTTTCACAGGGCAAATAAAATTGTGAGAGGCTATGTGCTCCTGTAGGAAACTATACTGATATCTCAAAGATTCCACCACACACCCCCAACAGTCTGAAAGAAGAAGGAAGGGTGCATCTCAGTTCCCCAGACCTTGTGCTAAGGGATGTAGAAAGTTAAAAAATCAAAACGAACAGCAACTGCTCTTAAAGACTTTATGATCCAATAGACTTAATAATATATGTAGCATGGTCATAGAATGTTTTGGGTCTGTACAGATCCTTTTTCCCTTCTGGTGTGTGTACCTATCCCCCAGCACCTACAATTGTCATGGCTAGTGGAACCTTCTTTGAAGGCTTGCCCTTGGCAGAGTCCATCAAAAGAGGTGATAGTCCCCTTCCTTCCTGACTCCCAGGAGCAGCCAACAACTGACTGATATAGCTTCAAGGGGAAAATATTCTGTGTGATTAATGCTTCAGAGCACTTCAAACCTACCCACTCAACCCAAGGCTAGACCTGGTACTACATTCCCTGTCCTACTTCTGTCCTTCACATCCATTTGACTGGAACCCCCCACCCCCACGCCATCACTTGAATCTCTGTTTTTAGGGAAACCGACTTAAGATTAGAAGGTAAGTTTGTGCCTGGGTGGCTCAGTCAATTAAGTGTCTGACTCTGGATTTTGACTCAGGTCATAATCTCACAGTTTCCTGAGTTTGAGCCACAAGTCAGGTTTTGTACTGACAATGCAGAGCCTGCTTGGGATATCTCTCTTTCTCTTCTCTCTTTACCCCTCCCCCACTTATGCTGTCTCTGTCTCTCTCAAAATAAATACGTAAACTTAAAAAAAAGAAGTTTGGCTAGTGAGGCAGACTGTTTCTACAGATTCACCAAAGATATAAGGAAAAGGAGATGTGTATGCATGTGTATATGTACTTGCTGGAGATGCTAACCTTTGAGCTAGGCTTATATGTCTTCATAATGTAAAATGAAGATAAATATAAAATGAGCAAGATAATTTCATATAATAATGTTATGAAAAAAATCATGATGTTTTAGGGAGTGTGATGTAATGATTTAGAATAATTACTTTAACTTTTTGGTTCTGTTCAGCTTAACTGACACAGCACTCTGGTACTCTTGCTGGTATCCTGGTACCAATTTGATAATTAGAGTTGTCATTTACTTAACAAACGGATACTGAGCATTTACTGTGTACAGGCATTGCACTGTGCACTGGGATAAAAAAAAGGGGGGATTAAGTTGGTTCACCTCTCCATTAATTGACTCTTGGGTAAAATAGAGGTAATAAAATCTAGCTGTCCTAAAGAATTCTGGATCGTCCTCTACTCCTCCCCTCCTATCATCCCTGAGTCTTTACAGCTCTTGGTGCACAAAGAGGAAACTTGTTTAATGGCTTTATTTATCTGCTCTCCTATTATTAGGGAGGAGAAAAGCCCCTAGTGTGAGGATTTCTGTAAAGACTTAACAATTTTATTATGACATAAAAGAGTCATCATGTTTTATCAAAGTCATCCTGCCTCTGTTACCTACACATTAGAAGGGGGAATTGAAAACTCCAGAACTTCATGCTGTTTTCCCTCCCAGGATTGGAAAGCCCACGAAAAAGCTGAGAAATATTTCAAAACAAGTTACAGTGTTTGATGGATAATAAACCCAGAGCTCTGAGATGTATAAAGTATACAATTCAATAGAATTTGTTTTTTCAAAAGCAGCTGCAAGAAAAAAAAAATAACACCAGACAACAGTGGTCTCACACAGCTGAAAATCCACTCCATATCCTAGAGGAGGAAATCAATAAATGTTTCCCCGTAATTGAAGGTCTCCCTCCCAGAAGATAGAAAGGAGCAGTTGTAGAGAGCTCAAGATAGCAGCTACAAAATATATTTCCTCTAAAGTTAATTTTAAGAAATAAAAATGTTAAGCTATATGTAATTGATATGTTAAATGAGTGGGACTCATAGAGCACAGTCAAAAAACAACTTTATTCTGTACACACTCTCTTACTGTTCACCTTCCTTTTCTCTAGTAGATGCAGCGTATGTGTGCCTGTGCACAAACAAACACATAATCCAGTGCCAATAGATCTTTCCAGGCCCCTGAGTGTGATCAGGCATGATCTTCATGTTCTTAGATTATAAAAAAATACTCGCTTTTTAGTTAACCAAGAAGTCTCACTTCTATGATTAATATGTCTTGTCCCATGGAATAGGAAGAACTTGGAACGTCAAAGTCAACATTTCTCCCCAACCCCAGCTTCAGCCTGGGCTGACCTGGCCACTTCCAGCAGGAAAGGTGAGCATGGGGGTCTGGTGGGCTTCTATTTCTCCACCTTGTCACCACTTTTAACCTTTCACTTACCCTCTCACTAGCCACTTGATCTCTCCCTAGCTAGTCCAGGGGAGATAAGGGTAGAGAGATAGTAGAGGACAAGAAAGCATTTAGGAGATTGGCATTGGTTTCTTCTCTCTTTTGCCTTTGATGGATGTTTAAAATTGACTTTCACTTGGGCTTAGTGAGCAATCATGGCTTACTGCTTTTCTTAGGAACCAGTGGTAGGTTCTTTGGTGGCTCCGCAAAATGGGATAGGTTGGGCTAGGGTTAGGGTTTAACACATGAAATGAGATCAGCCATTAACACCATTAATATAAACAAGTTTATTTTCTTATTTTCATTTTTCAAAATTTATTTTAATGTTGATATGGGTCAACTGGTTTAAATGGCCTTTAAATTCTGTATCGTGCTGAAGGTTGATCATGCAGTGGTATCCTCCACCCTGCAAGAAGGGTCCAGATGGGTTCTCTTTAGGTTCTTCAGATTGACACTTTCCAGTTCTTTTCAAGAAAGTCCTTGTTTTCTTCCTTTTTTTTTTGCCAGGGAGTGGGGGATTATAGACTCTTCCTTCCAAAAAGTTCCTAGGAAGGTAGCAGTGTAACAACTGCCTAGCTATGTGATTGACACATGGAGAGGTCAAATTGCTCACCCAGGGTAATTTTGCAGGCCAGTGATGGTGCTAGCATAGATGCACAAATCTGGCTTTGTGTCTTTAGTCTAACTTCTCAATCAAAGAGTCACTTTAGAAATAGGGGACACCTGTAAGCAGCTTTAGCATGGCAAGTACGTTGTTCACTGTTGGAATTTAAGCCACTAGTCATATGATCTATAGATTTATTGTGTTTTCATTGGTATTTGGTAATATTTCCTGTGCATTATAATAACTTGACATTGCTTGGTTTCATTTTCTTTTTTTAACTATTTATTTATTTTTTGGTTAGTTTCATTTTCTTACATGTTGTCATCATCATTGGTAAAAATACAGTATTGGACCTCAAAGAAATAGCATTGGTAGTAAAATAGGATCAAAAGTTCTATTTTACTTGTTAAAAATGTCTTAAATCAACCCCAAGAATGTCTTCCTTGTGACACAAATCTTAGGGTGAATGTTGATCATCTACACAGCCAACAGGTAAGAGAATTTACTTAAATGAAATGATTTTGCATAATTAGTTGATGACCACAATATTAAATTGGCACATTTTAAGAGATGACTTTGTAATTGGGGAAGTATATACTGTCTGAACAATGCATTTACAAGTCCATGCTCCAAAGTATAAAATCTCCTCCCATTCAGAAACAGACTGACAACTGTAGAAAAATCATAAAGGTGGGTCTGAAGACATGTGTCATGGAGGCTTGGTCATTTGCTTTCTTACTCTTTTTAATTCTTGGTTAGTGACAAGTCTAGAACCTAGAATAAGGTGAGTGAGGCACTTGCCTCAGGAACAAAATGTAAAGAGATGCCAAAATACTCAAGAATCAAGATAAGTCATTTTGAATGCAACATTTAAAAAATTGAAGTTAGTACCAAAAATCCCTGATGAACAAAATGTCAACAGTTTAAATAAAGTAAAGATTTGATTCTGATTTGAATGAAACATTTTAGTTGCCTCTTCATGATCCTGGCCTATTTACCTGATTACTCAGCTGTATTTCTCCAAAACTGTGAAGTGTGTGAAGAAAATCTGTCATTTTCATCATAGTATCTGCAGGGCATGGCACAATGGATATGCTCAGTATATCTTTCTTCCATGAATGAATGAAAAAAATGCTATTTAATGGAAGAAGGACTAGGCTGTGACTTTAGATGGAGGTAGGCCATGTGACTTTCACACTAGGTAGCTTTAATTAAGTCACTTCTCTGTAGGCCTCATCTTTGAAAAGAGGAAACTGAACCTTAAGAGCTATGTGGTTTTTCCAGCCTTCATGTTCTCTGATTCTTAACTGATATAATGGCAAACTATCATCATGAGGATTAATCCATCCAGTCATCCAACAAAATTTATCAACTGATATCCAGATACCCAACAGTGGACTAAATAATGGAGAAAGCAAGCTCAGAAGCAAGGGTCCCTATCATCAAGGAGCTCACAATGCAGCAGGAGGTAGATATGTGGCACATATTGGAAACATGGACAGAATTGCTCGAGCAGAGTGCAGAAGGAACATTAGGAATGAATACCTAGGTCTCCCAAGGAGAGTCCACATCTTCACAGAGGAGTGAGAAAAGGGTAAGGAGGAGTTTGTTGGCCAGAGAAGAAGGGTGAGAGCATTCTAGTTGGGGGAAGAACATGTGTATGCCTGGATGTGTTTTTCTTTCCCTTTCCTGGAGACTAGCGTTAGAAGGCAATGGATGCTAAGAATAGAAAGGGTGTTTAAAGATTAAACACAAGGGTGAAGGAGATAGAGATTCTTTCATAGAGTAAGTAGAGAGGAGTTGTACTAAACAGGTATTAATTTTTGCAGAACCAAGTTTTGATTATCTTTAATGTATCTTGAGGGCAGATCCTTCCTCATCTTGAGCATCTCTATGCCCTTTCTTTGCCTTCCATATCTAAAACCTCTCCCAATCGCAGTTGAAGGAATAACAGACTTGTTCTGGCTGGAGAGGTGGGACCTAAGAAGCAGGACCCATAAAGGACAAAGAGTGACGTATGTGTGCTTATATATGACAAAATGTCATGTGAGAGAGTGTACTTTGCATGATGAGAGATGTATATGCTAGAATAAAGGTATTTACTCAGAAGGAAAAAGAACATTGCCATTGCTGGGGAGCAAACAAATTATAAGAAGTGACCCAGTTGGCTCAAAGGGCCACAAAGTATAGGCTAAGCTAATCATATAAATATGTTGGATGGGGGGTTGGTTGGTTAAGCCTCCAACTTCGGCTCAGGTCATGATCTCGTGGTTCATGGGTTCACGCCCTGCATCAAGTTCTGTGCTGACAGCTCAGAGCCTGGAGCCTATTTTAGATTCCATGTCTCCCTCTCCCTCTGCCCCTCCCCCACTCATGCTCTGTCTCTATCTGTCTCAAAAATAAATAAACTATAAAAAAATAAAAATAGGTTGGATGGAGAAGAATTACAAACATATTTATGTTTGGAAAGTTCCCTTGATAGTAGTTGAATTTTGAATTTTGTGATCTTTAAGTCATTATACTTACTGTTCTAATACCACATCTGCAGACAATCTTTGTAGTAACCCCCTAGGGTGAGATGCCAGAAGTAGAAAAACAAATGAAGGAGGGGGACTTGGATGCTGTCAGATTGGCATAAGGAGTGTAATCTGGGTTTTCCCTTTATAATGGCTGACTAAGAAATCTATATCTCCATATAAAAAACTGGGCCGCAGACCAAAAAGCTCTTCTTTCCAGGGCGGCTGGATCTATACCTCTCTGTCAGCATTTCTCTGTGGACTGCTCACCTATGTGGAGAGCTCACCTTTGTGTTGAGGTGAAGAATAAGGTGTTGATACATTTTGAGCCTTCACTGTCTAGAATTTATTTGGGAACACCCTCATTTTTTTTCCCTGAGGGCATTTGAGGTTGATGTGTTCTGGTGACTTTGACCCGAAGCTTCACGGGCCAAAGAGGTAGACAGCAGAAGGAGATGTTCACTTCCTAACCCCCTTCTCTTGTTTTTAAAAAAGGAATAGCATTTGCTAAAGGTCAGGTGTTTTGTGGTCATCTGATTACATTATTCTTCCCCATCGAAGCCCACTAGTTATCTGGGCAACTCAGGTACTTTTATTTTAGATTATTTTCTGGACTTAAAGTACTATCACTTTCATTTTGTCCTGTCCTGAGAGGAAAGAACTTTCCAGCAATGATCACAAGGCTGCCTCTGTGCTGGGTAAACAAGTCCTGTAAAGAATAGCATTTGCATTCAGCTTCAAATTGCTTTGGCTCAAATACAGAACAACATTAAATATTATATACCTTTTACTCATGTCATAACCTAAGATTATAATCTACTAAATCAAGGAGAGTAAAGAGAATTTATCTTAAGAACTAGCTATAATCAGGGGTGCCTGGGTGGCTTAGTCAGTTAAGCGTCTGACTTTCACTTAGGTCATGATCTCGCGGTTCGTGGGTTCGAGCCCCGCGTCGGGCTCTGTGCTGACTGCCAGCTCAGAGCCTGGAGCCTGTTTCAGTCTGTGACTCCCTCTCTCTCTGACCCTCCTTTTCTCTCTTTTTCTCTCTCTCTCTCTCCTAGAAATAAATAAAACATTAAAAAAAATTAAAAAAAAAAAAAGAACTAGCTATAATCAATCGGTGCCTGGAATACTATATTGAGTACTGAGATTGCTTCCCAGCTCAGTGGGAATCATGTCTGATGAGTATGGGCAAGGGAGAATGGAGGCTGGGATGTGCTGGGAATTTGCATGACTTTTATCTTACTTTCTGAACTTTCTCTTCCTCCTGCAACCATCAGAGTTCTTTTAACATCCATTAAACCTTGCTTCCAACTTTCATGTGCTACCTTCTTATGAAATTATGTATACTCCTGGGTCACAGGGAAGGTCTTCTTCTATTGGAATTCTATAATCTATACCTTTTATAATATTTTTCATGCTTAGTCCTTAGGGTAGTAATCAAAGGATTGCCAATATTTAAATAAAGTATCATTTTTATCTATCAATTTGGAAAATAATATGAAAATTACACTAGCCATTGTTAGTGACAATATAGAATAAAATGGGCACTGCAACACATTATTGGTGGGGATGCAGCTTTGTAAATCTTGTTTGGAGGGTGACTTGAAAATATATATTTAGAGTCTTAAAAATATGAAAATAGATCTAGAAATGATTTTTCTTGGCATTTAACCTGAGGACAAAATAATGAATGACAAAGATTTATGCTCATGTGTACCCAGTAGAATGTTATCTATAATAGAATTATCAAACGAATATTGTCAGCAACACGTTATATAATTATGGTGTAGTAAAAAAAAAATAGTTTCCTATTTGCATGCCAGATACTTAACACATTTTAGTTTGTTAGTTCTTAGGTCAGGTAAGGAAACTGAGGCTAAGAAGGTCTAAATAAAGGAGTTCCCATCCTCATAATATGTGTACAGTAGTTAATTTGAAAACTGTCATAAAACCCCTAGAACTGCTGGGGGAAATGTGACAATGCTTAAATATCATATTTAAATGCATAGCTGCACTTGTAAGAATGTAGCAGAAGTCTTTAGGGGCTGGAAATGGAGAGGATATTGATACAGAGAATGTCAAGCAGAAGCACTCACTGCTCTGGGGTAAGACTGGAGGTAGGATTTCTGGTCTCTAAACATGGGGCTTAGATTTTAATACCTATATGTTATAGAAGATAACTAATATCCTAGGAGAGATGTAGGATCTCACACTTGGAATAAAATTAGATTCCAGTGAGTGGGTAGATTTGGAAAAATGTCCATTCATTGTCGAAGGAAGTTGCTGAGGTAGTTTGTCATACCTGAAGCACTGGCTGAAAAATAAGTTTGTAATGAGATACTATAATCATTGGCTTGCTCAGTTTGGAATGGGAATTTGGATAGCAGCGCCAAAAGATTTGATCTATGAAAGAAATAATTGAGAAACCAGACTTTACTAAAATTAAAAACTGCTGCTCTGCAAAAGACAATATCAAGAAAATTAGAAGACAAGCCACAGACTGGGAGAAAATATTTGCAAGAGATACATTTGCTAAAGGACTGTTATCCAAGATATACAAAGACCTCTTAAAAACCAACAATAAGAAAATGAGTAACCTAAATAAAAAGTAGGTCAAAGACCTTAACAGACACCTTACCAAAGAAATACACATGGCAAGCACATGAAAAGATGTTCTACATCATATGTCATCAGGAAATTGCAAACTAAAACAACAAGATACCAGTACACACCTATTAAAATGACCAAAGTCTAGAATATTAATAATGCCAAATGCTGATGAGAATGTAGAGCATCAGGAGCTCTCATTCATTGCTGATGGGAATGCAAAATGGTGCAGCCACTTTGGAAGATAGTTTTGCACTTTCATATAAAACTAAGCATATTCTTACCCTATTTTCTAAAAAATTAAAAATCATCATAAGAAAGAATTATAAAATGACAGAGGTGAACACATTGGTACACAGTGACTGAACTTGGCCTTTAAAGTCAGTTTTGACTTTCCAAAAGGACAAAGAAAGAAGGGAATTGACATCATCCATACCGTGTGCATTGTTCATAAGATGAAAGGCCCACCAGACTTATAAAACTAAGCATAATCTTACCAGAGGATCCAACAATTGTGTTTTTTGGTATTTACCCAAAGGAATTGAGAACTATGTCCACACAGAAACATACACATGGAGGTTTAACAGTAGCCTTATCCATAAGTGCCAAAACTTGGAAGCAACAAAGATGTCCTTTAACAGATGACTGGATAAGTAAATTTTAGTTCATCCTGATAATGGAATATTATTCAGTGCTATAAAGAAATGAGCTATCTAGTATAAAAAGACTTGGAGAAAACTTAGCACATTGCTAAGTGAAATAAACCAATCTGAGAAAGTTACATATTGAATGATTTTTTTAGCTATATGAGATTTTGGAGAAGGTAGAACTATGAAGGCAATAAAAAGATCAGTGGTTTCTAGTTATGGGTGGTGGGAATGTGGTTAGAGATGAATAGGAAAAACACAGGATTTGTAGGAGACTAAAAGTACTCTGGATATTGTAATCATTGATCCATATCATTATATATTTGTCCAAACTCATTGAATGTACACCACAAAGTTAGGTAAACTGTGGACTTTGGGTGACTATGATGTGTTAATGTAGGTTCGTCCTTGGTTAAAAAAAAAGTAACATTCTGGTGAGTGATATTGATAGTGGAGGAGACTATGCATGTGTGAGCAGGGCATATTTGGGAAATCTCTGTACTTTTCCCGCAGTTTATTGTAAAACTAAAACTGCTTTCAAAATTGTCTTTAATAATAATTTTTAAAAAGTATGGACTCCCTGCTCACCTGGCTCAGGCTCTGACTCCTTCTCTAAAGCTTGCTTATCTCATCCACTGTGGATGCCTACATTGTTGTGTTATACTTAAAGATGTCAAGATTAGATTGTTCAGGAAAAGAAGAGGAAGAAGGAGAAGTGAGGGCAGCAGGGTTTTCTGGGTGGGGGTGGTAGGCATTGTCAAGCTAATTGTAAAACATACAGAATAAAAATGATGAAAACAATCTTGAAAATTAACTAAGTTGTAGGCTTTACTGGATACGAAAACTTACAATTAAGATACTATGATGTTTGGGCCAAGATAGGCAAATAGACCAGTGGGATAAAATAATCTGGAAGCAGATCTACACATGAAAAGTTGACTTATGACAAAAGTAGTACTGGGGTAAAGGATGGTTTTAAATAGTGATTTTGAGTCTATTAACTGTCCATACACAAAATGAATCTTGATCTTTATATCACACCACTCATAAGTTTCAGTAACACTTCTATCTTCTTGTGGAAAGTAATTTCTTTATGACCTTGATGTAGAACAAATTTTCTTAAATAAGACATAAAAAGATTCCTACCCATGAAGAGAAAAGAGAAATTGGAGCACCTTAAAATGAGTAATTTTTGTTTATCAGCAGAACACCTTAAGAGAGTGAATGACAAAATATATTTCCAATAAATAAAACTGAAAAGGGCCTGAGTTCAGATTGTATAGTTTAAAAAAAAACTTAGAAATCATGAAGTAAATGACAGGAACACAATTTTTAAAAGTGGGCAATATAATAGGAACTTAACAAATGGAAATATTCAAAGAGCTGATACGCATATGAAAAGGTGCTTAACTCTACTAGTAATAGGGAAATACAAAATAATACCATTATGAGATACAACAAAAGTCTTAGAAAATAGATGGACGTTACCAGGTTTTGACAAAGATGTGGAGAACAGAAGTGCTTACGCATTGCTGGTAAGAGTATAAATTGGTACAACTCCTTTAGAAAAGAATTTATTACTGTCTGTTCAAGTTGAATATATGCTTGTTGTATAAATCAGCAATTCCACTTTAGGTAAATATCAAATGTATATGTATTAACACAATATATAACAATTTAGGTAAATAACATATATACATACAAGAAATAATAAAATCAGAAGGCATATACAAGAATGTCATCAACGGACGAATGGATCAAGAAGATGTGGTTTATCTATACCATGGAATACTACATGGCAATGAGAAACAATGAAATCTGGCCATGTGTAGCAACATGGATGGACCTTGAGGGTGTTATGCTGAGCGAAATAAGGCAGAGAAGGACAAATATCATATGTTTGCACATATAGGAGGATTAGGAGGAACTTAACGGAGGAACAAGGGGGAGAAGAAGGGGGGAAATGGTGGGGGAAAGGGAGAGAGGCAAACCATGAGAGACTCTTGAATGCTCAGAAACAAACTGATGGGTGTGGGAGGGGAGGGGTAGATGGGCATGGAGGAGGGCACTTGTGGGGATGAGCACTGGGTGTTATATGGAAACCAATTTGACAATAAACTATTTGTAAAAAAAAAAAAAAAATGTCCATAGCTGTTTGTAATAGTCCCAAACTGCAAACAGCCTAAATGTCCATCAACAGTAGAGTGGATCAATACATTGTACTACATACAATGTAGTACTCTACAGCAGTAAATATTAACAACTATATATTTCTACTTAAAATAATATGAATGAATCTCATAAACCTAATAATAAATTTTAAAAAGCCTGAACCAAAAGAATATGTACTGTTATTCCACGTATATAAAGTTTAAAAACAAATATAACTAATCTGTCATTTTAGAAATTCCCAAAGGAGAAAGTGAAGGAGTAACAATAGAGAAGAACATAAGGGGGCCTCCTGGGGTGCTGGTTATGTGCTTGACCTAGACTGTGGTTACATGGGTCATCAATTTGCACTTTTTAGAAGGTACGTTATGCCTGAAAAATAATTAAAAACTAAACAAAAGCATTAAATAACAGATTAGTCACAGTCAATTAAAGAAATGGTGTAAGTTTTGTAGGCATTGGAAAAAACGTATTCTGGCAGAGTGTTTTATAAACATGGATTATAGTCTGTTGATTGATGGTGTTTTGAGTTCTGTGTCTTTGCTGATTTTCTTTCTAATTGTTCCATAAATTGAGGATTGTTGAGATCTCCAGCTACAATTTTGTATTTATCAGTTTCTCCTTTCAGTTCTGTCAGGTTTTGCTCATGTATTTTGCAGTTCTGCTATTTACTGCATATCCATTTAGGATTATGACTCATCTAGGTCATTTTGGTGAACTGACCTTTTTTTTTTTTTTTTAAATATTTTTATTTATTTCTAGGGGAGAGAGAGAGACAGCGTGAGCAGGGGAGGGTCAGAGAGAGAGGGAGACACAGACTCTAAAATAGGCAGGGGAGGGTCAGAGAGAGAGGGAGACACAGACTCTGAGCTGGCAGTCAGCACAGAGCCCGATGCGGTGCTCGAGCCCACGAACCGCGAGATCATGACCTAAGCGAAAGTCGGACGCTTAACCGACTAAGCCACTCAGGCGCCCCGGTGAACTGACCTTTTTATCATTATAAAATGATAAAATTCTTTCACATTTCTGAGAATTTTCTTTATTTTTAAGTCAATTTACATGATAATGTAAAGCTATTTTTGCTTTATTTTAAATAATATTTGTGCGATAATCTTTTTCTATCCATTACTTTTAACCTGCCTATACTGTTATATTTGAAGTGATTTTTTGTAGGCAGCATATAGTTGGGTCATGTTTTTAATCCATTCTGCTAATCTTTGTCTTTTAACTGCTATATTTCAATCATTTACTTTTGATGTAAGTATTGGTAAATTAGAGTTTAAATCTATCTTTTGTTTTTTTCTGGTGTCTTTGCTTCTTTTGGTCTTTTCCCCTGCCTCTCTGTGTGTTGCTTAAACATATTTTATAATTCGATTTTGATTCTCTATAATGTTCTTGAGTGGTATGTCTTTGTATAATCTTTTTGGTGGTTGCTCTAGATATTACCTTATATTATATAAATATAATATATAAAACATATGTATATAACATCAATATCTACTAGTGCCATCATCTTATCAGTTGGAGTAAAGCATAGAAACATTATTTCCTTTCATGTTCTTTTACTGTCTCCTATCTATAATATCATTGCCTCAAATACTTTCTGTATATACATTTAGAATCGTATCAGACAGTGTTATGATTTTGACTCCTAACTATGAAATATAATTTAGAAAATTCTAGAGAGTAAAGAGAGACTATTGTATTTTTCTATGTTTTTGCTTACCGTGTTCTTTTTTACTTTCTTAGTATTCCATGTTTTTGTCTTTTATTGTGTCCTTTCTGTTTAGGGAACTACCTTTATTTTTTATTTTTTTATTTTTTACAAATAGTTTATTGTCAAATTAGTTTCCACATAACACCCAGTGCTCATCCCCACAAGTGCCCTCCTCCATGCCCATCCCCCTCTCCTCCCTACATCCATCAGTCCTCAGTTTTTGTCAGCATTCAAGAGTCTCTCATGGTTTGCCTCTCTCCCTTTCCCCCACCATTTCCCCCCTTCTTCTCCCTTTTGTTCCTCTGTTAAGTTCCTCCTATTCCTCCTATATGTGCATACATATGATATTTGTCCTTCTCTGCCTGACTTATTTCGCTCAGCATAACACCCTCAAGGTCCATCCATGTTGCTACACATGGCCAGATTTCATTGTTTCTCATTGCCATGTAGTATTCCATGGTATAGATAAGCCACATCTTCTTGATCCATTTGTCCGTTGATGGACACTTAGGCTCTTTCCATGTTTTGGCTATTGTTGAGAGTGCTGCTATGAACATTGGGGTACATGTGCTCCTATGCCTCAGCATTTCTATATCCCTTGGGTAAATTCCTAGCACTGCTATTGGTGGGTCATAGGGGAGTTCTATTGTTAATTTTTTTAAAACCTCCACATTGTTTTCCAGAGGGGCTGTACCAGTTTACATTCCCACCAACAGTGTAAGAGGGTGCCCTTTTCTCCACATCCTCGCCAGCATCTCGTGTTAGAGAACTACCTTTAGATTTTGAAGGGGGAGGTGGGTAACAGATTCTCTTAATTTTTTTTCATCTGAGAATATCTTGATTCTCCTTTCATTCCTAAAGGATATAGTCTATATCGAGCAGGCATAAAATATTTGACCAATAAATATATTACACAAGTAGGTGGCTTAGTCAGTTAAGCATCTGACTTTGATTCAGGTCATGATCTCGTGGTTCATGAGTTTGCACTGTGCGCTGGGCTCTGCACTGACACCTAAGAACCTAGAGCCTGCTTTGGATTGTGTGTCTCCCTTTCTCTCTGCTCCATCTCTGCTTGTGCATGCTGTCTCTCTCTCTTTCTCTCTCTCTCAAAAATAAACATTAAACATTTTTAAAAATACATTATACAACTGAAAAAAAATTGCTACTTCTTTCTGGCCTCCATGGTTTCTGATTAATTATCTGCTGTTTTTTGAACTATTTTTATCTTCTAAGTAAAGTGTCCTTTCTGTCTTGATGCTTTCAAGTTTTTTTGTCTTGGGGTTTCAGAAGTGTGGCTTTAATGTGTCTTCATGTGAATTTTTTAGTTGATCTTGGTTGGTTGTGGTATAGATTATTAAATTTGTAGGTCTATATCTTTTGCCATCCTTAGAGTTTTTAGTCATTATTTCTTGGGATACTTTTGCAGTGTTTTCCTTTTTTTCCCAGACTACCTATTTCATGAAAGTTTCTTTTTTTTTTTAATGTCCCACAGGTCCTTGAGGTGATGTTCATATTTTTTTCTTTGGCTATTTTCTGTTATTCAGTTTACATTTCTCTTGTTCTATCCCTTTTATTCTGCTGTTACAACCCTCCACTGTATTTTTTATAAATCAATTTAACTTTTTAGTTCTAAAATTTTCATTTGGTTCTCTTGGATATCTCCTTTTTCTTTGAGTCTTGTTATGACTTTGCTGAAGCTTTCTATTTTTTCATGCTTCATGTTTGCCCATAATGACTTGTTGAAGCATTTCTATAATGTCTACTTTAAAATCTTTGTCAGATAATTCTGAAATACCTGTTATCTTGATGTTGACATCCAATTATTATCTTTTTATCATTCGTTTTGAGATCTTCCTGCTTCTTATGAGTGATTTTTTTTTAAAATAGAAACCTGGACATGTTGGGTATTATGTTATGAGACTCTGAACCTTTTTTAAACCTTTTATTTTAGCTGACTTTTTCCTGACACAGTTGTGGTAGAGGAAGAGGGTGGGCCTTGTCTTATACTGTCAGGTGGGGCTGAAAATTAAAGTTTCCCATTTGACTTTTTCTGACCTCCAGGGAGGGTGCTCCTCATTACTGCTGGGCAGGGGGATGATTGCTGGCTTCCCACTAGATCTCTACCAATACCTACTTGCCTGGGGAAGGGTAGGAGTGTCTTGCTCTTGCTTCTCACACGGCCTCTGCTGACACTGACACTGGGAAGTAGTGAAGGTCCTGACTCTCGGTTAGAGACACTGTTAGAGTCTGTTCCCTTTACATTATGCCATTGGAGGAGGAGGTGGTAGTGGTGAGAATCTTGTTAATGCTGGGTAGGGGTGGGAGTCTGGGCTTCCCACATGGTCTCCACTGATGCACTCAGGGGTAATTGTTCCTGCCTATTGAGGATCAAAGTTCTAGCTTACTGCTCAGTCTTTTCTGATACTATCCTAGTAAGGGTGGTAGACTGGGAATCCTTAATAGAGCCTACAAAGGGTGGAGGTCTAGACTACTTGATCACATGTTTGGCCTTGTGTTAACAGTTTTTTCTGTGGTGGTTGGAAGGAGTAGAGTGGTTATTATCTAAAAGTTTTATGCCTTGCTATAATGGCCTTTTCTTGGTCTTTGGCTTAAAAGAGTTGGCTTTTTAGGCGGACTTTTTAATTCTGTGACTGTTAGGATTCCCAGGTTACTGACGTTTTCACCTCTGAGTCTGGAATATATGAAACAAACAAACAAACAACCTGGGGAACTCATTACCATATCATTTGTTAGCTGGCCTGTTTTCTCTCTACCTTTTAGAATCATTTTTACATGTGTTTTCTATATAAAGTCCCAGTTTTTTAGGTCTACTTGAGGAGAGGAGTAGAGACATGCTTGCTTACTTCATCTTCCTAGGAATCTGTTCAAATTTTACTGTGAAGTAAAAGGAAGAAAGAAATGTCTCAATATAAGGTAAGACTGCATGTACCTGTAGTAGCATGAACATACACAGCTATAGAAAAAGGAAACACAAAAGAACGTTCCTTCCCTTTATTTGGATAGTGGGTTAGCTTCTAAATTCCTCAAAGTAGTCAGTTATTTTTATAACTGGAAAAAACAATACATGAAAATAATTTCCCTTTTGTTTTAAAAAATGTGCATGGTTTCTAAAGCTGGACATTGTATTATCTACTCTTATAAGCTTATAGATTATTAAATAAGTAAATATGTCCTTGATGTTAAATACCATAAAAGTAGTAATCTCTAGAAAAGTTCCATGGGTTATCTTTGGATGTAATGAAGAGATACCATAAATATGGGGTTATTATTAAGAGCTTCTTTTTCCTGTTATGCTTCCATGATTTTCCTCCAAGTTACCTCCGAATAGAAAATGGATGATAGTATACCCAATTTCCTAAGTTATCAAATTGACAGTGAAAACATTCTTACAGTCTTTAAGCTCTGTCAACACATACCTCACCTTTGTGACCCAGGAGACTATTAGTGAGATAAATCTGTTTTTAACCGCTCTGCTAGTTAGAGAGTTCTAAGTGGGAACCACACTTCTTAGTTTCTATGTTTGGCTCTCTAACTCTAGCTGAATAAGACCTTCACCTTGACCCATTAGGTTTCCCATTCTGGAAGCTGTGGGTGATGACAGTGCATGTATGAAGGATGACTGGCCAAGAACAACCTTTATGGTAAACATAACCTTTAGGAGACCACAAAATTAAGAATTTCTGACATCCCCTCCAATATATCCAAAGTTTGTTCTTGTTATTGAATCTAAGAATTCATGCAGCCCAAATAGTGGAATTCACGTTAAAACTTTTTTAAATCCCCACCCCCTTTTTTGTTTTTGCTCTGAGAGCCAGAATGCAGGATATATCAAATCCTCCTTTGGAATGCTGTTCTTTTATAGCTAATGAGCTATCATGGATAGTTTGTCTGCCTTTTTGGATAAAAAATCAGAAATACTCAAGACTTATCTTTCTAGACATCTATGCTTCAAGTATTACAAGGCAGTTTGAGCAGTTATCTGGCCTACCTTCCCGCTCATCTGCAGTGGAAATCACCACAAACATCTAAGAGCAAAGATAATTTATTCATGGTCAGAAAAAAATTACAAAGAGAAACTACTTTCTAACTACCAGGTGCAAATCAAATAGATCCTTCCGTTTGTTTTGGTAATTTAATTTCTCAAATATGCTCAATTGTTCTTCAGCATTTGGGCATTGTATTAGAGCCCATTTTTTCCTCAGCTAAGTTAACACATCCCAGGTCAGTTTCTTATTCTGGGCTATGGGAGACAGCGCCCTCTATACTGCTCTGTTCGCAGTTGTTAACCTGGTAATTGAAGATCTTGGCTACCTGTTGCTTACATTCGGATCTGGCTTATGCTCCCATTTCCTAGTGAGAAAAAGATGGAGTTACACACTCCAAACTGTACTCCTTGATGCTGTGGGATCTGAGTTGCTGTATGTAAATAGAGACAGAGCTTGGGAAAATTTGAGAGGAAATTTCTTCAGACTTACCCTCCATCAGCTGGTAGATGACCAACTTACATATGCCCTAAACTAGGAAAGAAATATCAGAAACTCTATTTTTCTCACCATAGCCTGCTGCTAGATGTCCCACATAAATGGTGACTCATCATCAAGCAAGTATCATGTAAAGGGCCGAGTGGAATTTTGATCATGTTAAGATGGTATTACGGCTAAGAGAACCAAGAATACATAAATCCTGTTTTCAATTCCCACTTGTATTGCAGTGTTACAGAAGGAGCTTCGCATACCCGAGGCGAAGAAAATGGGATTGAAAACTGCTTCTACTTAAGTTAGTATATGGTACCCCCATGGGAGGTATCCACACTTGGGTTGGAGCAGTCACTCAGGTTCAAGGCTTAGCCTATTATGCAGGCCTCTATCCCTCCTAATTTCCCCTTGGCTGCTGGAGACAGAAAAGCCCTTATGAGAGAGAAATGAGAAGACAGGGAACAAGATGTTTGTGTTTGTTCCTAGCAACACAACCTTCAAAGTCTGGTCTGTAGATCAGCAGCAACCTCAGAATCACCTCAAAATTCATGAGAAATGTGGACTCTGGGGCCTCGTCCAAAAACTACTCAATGAAAGTGTGCATTTCAAACACATTCAAACACATGCATGTTCATATTTAAGAAATCCTGTCTTAGGAGATAGACCTAAGGTTAAGTTCCTCACTTTTATATACCTGTGTATATAGATACACCCTGTCTTATGACCAATCTACCCCGGATCTGATCAGTTAGTTTAGAACTCTCTACTGTTGGGGATTATGGAGGAGTAAGGGTAGGACAAAAATAGCTGAGCCCTCCTAACTGCATGTGAAAAATGCTAGTTCTATAAAGTTAAGTTGATGTCTTTATTGCAAGATTTTCTCAGCCTGTTTGCCTTAGCCTGCTCAGGCTGCCATAACAAAATAACATAGACTGGGTGGTTTAAACAACAGACACCTATCACAGCCCTGGAGGCTGGAAGTCAAAGATGAGGGTGCAGCATAGGTGGGTTCTGGTGAGAACTCTCTTAGTGGCTTGCAGATGACCACCTTCTTACTGTGCCCTTATCGGTGGACAGAGAG
Source organism: Hyaena hyaena (assembly GCF_003009895.1). Lineage (NCBI taxonomy): Eukaryota > Metazoa > Chordata > Mammalia > Carnivora > Hyaenidae > Hyaena > Hyaena hyaena. Next base: position 78,920 of record NW_024081252.1, on the reverse strand, counting down.
ATGGAGGGAAAGCTCCTTCCTGTTTGTTATAAGGAAAACTCATTCCATCATGAAGTCTCCACCGTGATAGCTCATCTAAACTTAATTACCTCTCAAAATACTATCAGGTTTGGGGTAGAGCTTAAACATATAAATTGATGGGAGGGGGAGACATAATTCATTCTACAGCAACATAAGCATTGCATTGTGACTTATAAGAAGAGAATAAAATATGTGATATTCCTCAAACCTTTCAAATTGCAGAAATCTGTTTTGAAGGAATGCCTATTAACAGTGGATATTTCATAGAACACACTATGGAAAGTGCCGCTCTAAAGGGAATCATTGTTCTTGTTGAAACAGCATGAAGTCCTCCATTCCTATCCCTGTATGAGATTGAATTTGTTTAATTGCATGTACTTTGAATTTGCACATTTTCCAAGTTAGGTCATCCATAGTGAAGTCATATCTTACATGAAGGTTAGAAACCAGAATGAGTGCCTAAAGCAAAGACTGCACTTTAGTCAGAATTTTCTTTGAAAACAAGTTCAAAGTATTAATATTATAGACTGATTTGCCATCACTTAAGATTTCTAGTATAGCTTGTGTCACCTCTAGTGCTGGTACTTGCCACTGTCTTGTTGTGTTTTAGGTAAGTACCAGATCAAGTATCTGGACACCATCTACTTTGAAGAGCATGTTTCTTTACATACTAGAAACACACTCTAACATAATGAGATGCTCACATTTTAAGATGGGGGTGGTAATGAAGACTGAGGAAAGAGCCCATTCAGGTCTCCTATTCTGAAATGTGGATGGTACATGTATTTAGTGGACTGGGCCATGGGATTATACCGACTATATAAATAATTCTGTGTCTTTCTCTCTCTCAGCACGTATTATTTAGTTTACATATGCTAAATAGCATATGCACAGTATCTTTGTGTTGAACACCCAATTTCAGAGAGGGTTTTGCCAGGGAAGACCACATGCCTGGACTTGAAGTCACAGGGTTGCTTTTGGTGAGTTTAATGTGGTCGAAAGTCTGGTCCTTAAAATCTTAATGATTTCAGACTTACAGCCACAGTGATTTTTTCCCTAGTTAATACAGACTGATGAGCATATGAATCAGGATGCTAAATTTTGTTGAGAAATAGAGCTTTTGCACAGATTTGAATGTTGGTATCAGTGGATTACCATAATTTCCCAAAGGCAGCCTACATGGGAAGCCCAAGTATATTTACAAAAGCCATTCTAAAATGTTAGATGTGAAATGAAAATGTTCCAACCTGTTTTGTTGAAAGATGATGGTGGATGAAAGGGTTAGTTCATTTCCCAAGTAAGTGAGTTATTCCCATTGGCTTGTATTTGGAATAGGTCTTTGAATTCTGCCCTTGGGAGATTTGCATGGACCAGTGGTAGACAAATCACTTTCATGTGCAGCTCAGTTCACCTTTCTTTGACACCTTCACAGGGAACTGAATTTATGTGGTTTCCAGGGAGAACATAAGAAAGTTCATTGCCCAGGGAGGAGGGATTTTGCTGTCTCACTTAGCTCATTTTATTAGCAAAACCTGTCGCCTACAAAGGAGAATATTCTACCCTGAGAGCCACCATCGGATAGCCACCAGCCACTATGAAGATGCTGCCAGAAGGTCTCCTTTGACAAGATGGAGGATTCCAGTAGGTTCACCAACATGGCTCTCCTCTCTGCTCTCCCCTTTTTGAAGGATGTATACCAGTATACAAAATTATAAAGCATGCCATTTTCTTCCTTCCTTTCCTCTTCATATATAATCTTCTCTTTCTCTTTCCTCTTCCCAGAAGTGCAGGGCATTGATCATGTAAACATTTCTTCATTAATTGAACTAGGGGTCTAGGGTAGGAGATTGCAAACTTTTTCTGCAAAGGGCCAGATACTAAATATTTTTGGCTTTGTAAACCACACAGTATCTTGTAAACTTGTCACCTCTGCCACAGAAGAGCAAAAGCAACCATAGACAATACACAAATGAATGTGTTTGTACTCTGATAAACTTAATTTATGGGTACTGAGGTTTGAATTTCATATAACTTTTATGTGTCACAAAATGGTTTTTATATTTTATTCTTTTCAACCATTTAAAAATAGAGAACCTCTTTTAGTTCATGCCTCATTAAAACAAACAAACAAACAAACAAACAAATGGATGGTGGGCTGTAGTTGGCTGATCCTTGGCTAATTTTCACACCTATGCAACTGGTTTCTCTTGCTTCTGGTTTGGTTAAAAGAAAAATAGGACCCACTACTTGATGGATGCTTTCTCTTTGGCATAGGAAACTGGGAGTGCTTATTATTACAAGTGTGGATTTTGTAATCAGATGCAACTAGGTCGAATCTGTTTTATTTCACAGTAGAGCAAACTGTATAACCTCTCTGAGCACCAGTTTCCTTATCTATAAAAATCATATTGCTATACCTTATGGGATTAAATAAACAGCTTATGTGAAACATTTACCATAGTGTCTACCACACAGTATGGGTATAGTATATAGTGGCTAAGATTATTATATTGAAATGAGGGGAACTGTAATTCTTCTTGTGATTCTTCTACTTGCTTTTACCCAGGGCATGTCTGTCTCTTCTCTGAGCTTCAGTTTTTATTTAAGAGGCTTTTTGAGACTATGGACAATTCCAGATACAAAAATGTATGTGATCCTTTAGGTTTGTTACATGACCTTTTGCATTATAAATATATTAAAGACATTGTAATTTTTAATACATGTTCCAAGAGTAGACCTTGAGTTTTTGGAACACAGCTCTGTATTTTGTGAGAAATAGAGCAGGAAAAGCATAGAAGATTTTTATTCTGGTGATTTGTGTTTAACAGAAGCATTGACCCCCTTGATTTTCTTCTTCCTGGGCCAGTTGACAGTTAAAACAAAATTCTTGAAACAAAATTCTTTTGGATTTCCAACAGATAGCTGCCATAATCTGAAAAGGATCTCTGCTCACCAGGCCCTTTGGTACTTCAACTATGATACCCTGATGTTTATGTAACTCACTTTGAAGAGCCCAGGTGAAAAAAGACCCATGATGTGAAAAAAAATCTGCAAATGCAGATAGCGTATCTTCCCCAGCTAAGCGAGTGGTGCCATCTAATTATTTGCAATTTCAATTGTGTTTCCTTCTTTAATGTTTCCTATGCTGATATCCAAGTTGCTAATGAAGTAGGCCCCCCGCTTTATAATCCTCATTGTTGCGACTTGCTGGGCTTAATTGCTTTGTCTCCATAACAGACAGACATTCTGAACAATTTGACAATAATAAGGAAGCAAGATGGGGAAATGGCTCAGATTCTTTTATTTTAATTATGCTGATAGTGCACCCTACAGTTCTGAATCAGTGCTGAAGTGCTATTTTTGATAGCATTCAATAACACCCAACTAGAACTAATAAATTTATATTTCTAATGCAAAAGAACCCCTTCTTCCATCTTAACTGCCTGTTGCTTTTTTTAAAAGTTCATTTTATCTATTTTGAGAAAGAGAGCAAGAGAGAGCAGTGGCGGGGTAGGGAAAGAAGGGGAGAGAGAATTCTAAGCAGGATCCACACTGTCAGTGAGGAGCCCGAGGTGGGGCTTATTTTCATGAACCCTAAGATCATGACTTGAGGTGGATTAACTTTTCATCATCCTGAAAATTAGCTTGCGTCCTTTTGTATTCAATCCATTTCCATCACTCCTGGTGCCTCACGACCATTGCTCTTATTTCTGTCACTTTAACTTTGCTTTTTTTCTAGAATTTTATATAAATGGAATCTTTTATGACGTAGTTTTGGCATTTTTGTTCAGTTAGCATAGTACATTTATCCATATTTTTGTGTATATCAGAAGTTCGTTCTTTTTATTGCTGAGTAGTATTTCATTATATGACCATGTCATGATTTGTTTATTCACCAGTTGAAAGTCACTGAGGTGGTTTCTAGATTTTGGCTACTAAAAACAAAGTTTTGAGCTGCCTGTGTGGCTCAGACAGTTAAGCATCTGATGTCAGCTCGGGTTCTGATCTCATGGTTAGTGAGTTTGAGCCCCACATCTGGCTCCTTGCTCCCAGTGCCACACCTGCTTTGGATCCTCTCTTCCCCTCTCTCTCTGCCTCTCCCTTACTTGTGTGTGCACACTCTTTTTCTATCTCAAAAATAAACATTAAAAACATTTTTTAAAAAAGAATAAAGGTTCTCTGGAGGATACCAGGAACTTCTAATTCAGGACAACATAAAGTAACAGACTGAGTTTTCATCCCACCTAAAACAATGTTAAACTAGACAAGTATGTATGGAATATTATTTGGCAATCAAAAAGAACGAAACTTGCCACTTGCAACAACATGGGTCGACCTAGAGTGTATTATGCTAAGCAAGATAAGACAAAGAGAAATATCATATGATTTCACTCATGTGGAATTTAAGAAACACAACAGATGAATATAGGGGAAGGAAAGGAAAAATAAGATAAAAACAGATAGGGAGGCAAACCATAAAAGACTCTTAAATACAGAGAACAAAATGAGGGTTGCTGTAAGAGCGTTGGGTGGGGAGATGGGCTAAATGGGTGATGGGCATTAAGGGGGCACTTGTTATGGGGGTGCCTGGGTGGCTCAGTCTGTTAAGTGTCCAACTTCAGCTCAGGTCCTGATCTCTCAGTTTATGAGTTCGAGCCCTGCATCAGGCTCTGTGCTGACAGCTCAGAGCCTACAGCCTGCTTTGGATTCTGTGTTTCCCTCTCTCTGCCCCTCCCTCATTTGTGCTCTGTCTCTGTTTCTCAAAAATAAATAACGATTAAAATTTTTTTTTTAAAAAAGGGCAGTTGTTGCAATGAGCAGTGGGTATTATATGAAAGTGATGAATCATTAAATTCTACTCCTGAAACAATTATTATGCAATGTGTTAACTAATTTGGATTTAAAGAAAATTAGGAAAAAAAAAAAACCCAGATGGTACATATAGAAAACAATCCAACATCTAAAAAATATCACATCAAATGTAAATGGTCTAAATATTCCAATTAAAAAGCAGAGATGGTTAGATTGGATTAGAAAACCCACAGGACTTAATTATATGCTGCTTACAAAAAAAAAAGCTTACTTTAAAGTCAAAATTGGTTAAAAGTTAAAAAGATTGAAAAAGATCTGCTAAAAGACACTGAAAGGAAGCTGGAATGGCTATGTTAATATTGGATAAAGTAGATTTCAGAACAAGAAATATCATCTGGGATAAATAAGATAATTTCATAATGATAGAGGAATCAGTTCCACAAGAAGTCATAGCAATTCTAGTTTATCATTATTTACAATTATTCATAATAACAAAGACATGGAAACCACCTAAGTATCCATCCATTGATGGATAAATGGATAAAGAAAGTAGTATATGTATCTATGTGTCTGTGATATATGTATATGAATACACAAAATGGAATATTTCAGCCATAAAAAAGAATGAAATCTTGCCATTTGTGACAACAGGGATGGATCTTGAAGGCATTATGCTGAGTGAAATAAGTAAGAGAAAGACAAACATGATCTCACTTATATGTGGAATTGAAACCAAAAGCAAGCTTATAGATTCATAAAATAGATTAATGATTGCCAAAAGGGGGGAGGGCGGTAAAGTTGATGAAGGGGACTAAAAGATACAAACTTCCATGTATAAAACAAGTCAGGAGATAATACATACAGCATGGTGACTATAGCTAATAATACTGTGCATACTTGAAGGTTGCTAAGAGAGTAGATCTTAAGGTTATCATCACAAGAAAAAATTATAACTACATGGGATGATGGGTGTTAACTAGATGTACTGTAATGATTATTTCACAATACATACAAATATTGAATAATTGCATTGTATACCAAAAACTAATATAATTTGATCTATCAGTTATATCTCAATAAAAAAGGACATAAGAATTCTAAATTCTTATGCACCTAATAAGTGAGTTTAAAAAATACATGAAATGAAATCTGTTAGAACTGCAAAGAGCAACAGACAACTCTCAATAATAATTTGACATTTAAATATCTGTCTCAGGGGCGCCTGGGTGGCTTAGTCGGTTAAGCGTCCGACTTTCGCTTGGGTCATGATCTCGCGGTTCGTGGGTTCGAGCCCCGCATCGGGCTCTGTGCTGACTGCCAGCTCAGAGCCTGGAGCCTGTTTCAGTCTGTGACCCCTTCTCTCTCTGACCCTCCCCTGCTCATGCTGTCTCTCTGTCTCTCTCTCCTAGAAATAAATAAAAATATGTAAAAAAAAAAAAAAAAAAAAAAAGGAAAGTGATTAAAAAAAAAATCTGCCTCAATACTTGGTAGACCAAATAGACTGAAATCAGTAAGAAAAAAGTTCTTTCAGGGCTCCTGGCTGATTCAGTTGGTGGAGCACACAACTCTTAATCTGAGGATTGAGTGTGAGCCCCATGTCGGGTATAGATATTAGTTAAAAATAAAATTTTTTAAAAATAACTTTAAAAAGTACTCTAAACAATCTTGACAAGACTAGTATTTATGGAATATTTCACTCCAAACAGCAAAATACACATCTCCTTTCCTAGGGCCCATAGAACCTTTACTAAATTAGCCCTTATTCTGGGATACTAAGCAAGTATTACTACTTTTAAAAATATTAAAATTATATAATATATGTTGTTTAGCCCCAATAGAATTAAATTAGAATCCAATAAAAGATATCTGGAAAATTCCCAAGTATTTGGAAACAATATAACTTACTTCTAAATAACATGGGCCAAAACCGAAGCCTAAAGAGAAATGAGAAAGTACTTTGTAGAGGAACAAACATAATGGAGTACAAGGTATCAAAAGTTGTAGGATGCTTGCAAAGAAGTACTTAGAGAAAAATTTATAGTGCTAAATGATTTTATTAGAAAAGAAAGATCTTATATCAACTATTCAGTTTGCATGTAAGGGAATAGATCTAGAAGAACAAAGAAAATCCTAAGTAAATGGAAGGAAGGAAATAATAAAGAGCTGAAAAGATATCAATGAAATAGAATAGAGGCAAGCAATAGAGGAAGTTAATGAAACCAGTATCTACCTCTTTGAAATATCTGATTGTTTGAGAAGGTTGAGAGAATATCTAGTTTTTTTTCCAGAGGTTTTTTTTCTTTCATGAAGGGGTATTGAATTTTGTGTCTTCTGTATCCTATAATTTTTCCTTTTCAGATTATTGATATAGTGAATCATATTGATTGAATTTCAAATGTCAAATAATCTTATGTTACTTGTAGTGCAGAATTATTCTTAAAACTGTGTCTGCCAGCCAGCTGTTACTTAGTCCAGTGGGCCATTGAATTTTAGACCAAGAGAATGGAAAGTTATTTAGAGAAAATTTAATTCAACCCCATTAATTTATATGTGAAGAAACTAAGATTCCGCATGATGGTAATGGTGTTGGCATGAGAAGTGACTTGCTCTAGTCACACAGCTAAATAATCTGATAGCTGGGATGAAGATGCTGGTCTGCTAAACTCTCCATCTAGTGCTGCCAGCGAATTAATCAGAACATATGCAATGTAAACACACTACTGACTTGATTGGTAGTATTTCATAAACATGAAAAAATAATGAGCTGAAACACTGTACAAAGAACCTTCATGAAAAAATGAATAAGAATAATCATGATGTTGAAGTTGCAGAGTAATGTTAGCAAGTTTAGCCAGCCAAACTTGTTTCACAAATTTAAAAAGGTGGTTTGTGTGGGATTGCCAAAATATTCCTGATTATAACAATCCTGAAAAAATGAACATCAAAAAGAAAATATTAAGATGATGATCTCAGCTCCAGCAAAAAAGAACTACTGGCCAATATCCTTGATGAATACAGATGCAAAAATCCTCAACAAGATACTTGCAAATTGAATCCAACAGCACATAAAAAGAATTATCCACCAAGATCAAGTGGGATTCATTCCTGGGTTACAGAGCTGGTTCAATATTCGCAAATCAATCAATGTGATCCATCACATCAACAAAAGAAAAGATAAAAACCATATGATGCTGTCGATAGATGCAAAAAAAGCATTTGACAAAATACAGCATCCCTTCTTTATAAAGACCCTTGAGAAAGTCGGGATAGAAGGAACTTACTTAAACATCATAAAAGCCATCTATGAGAAGCCTTCAGCTAACATCATCCTCAACGGGGAAAAACTGAGAGCTTTCCCCCTGAGATCAGGAACACGACAGGGATGTCCACTCTCACCGCTGTTGTTTAACATAGCGCTGGAAGTCCTAGCATCAGCCATCAGGCAACAAAAGGAAGTAAAAGGCATCAGAATTGGCAAAGAAGAAGTCAAACTCTCACTTTTCGCAGACGACATGATGCTCTACATAGAAAACCTGACAGACTCCACCAGAAGCCTACTAGAACTGATCCAAGAATTCAGCAAAGTTGCAGGGTACAAAATCAACGTACAGAAATCGGTTGCATTTTTATACACCAACAATGAAGCCACAGAAAGAGAAATCAAGAAACTGATCCCATTCACGATTGCACAAAAAACCATAAAATACCTCGGAATAAACCTAACCAAGGATACAAGAGATCTGTATGATGAAAACTATAGAAAACTTATGAAGGAAATTGAAGAAGACACAAAGAAATGGAAAAACATTCCATACTCATGGGTCTGAAGAATAAATATTGTTAAAATGTCATTACTACCCAAAGCAATCTACACATTCAATGCAATCCCAATTAAAATTACACCAGCATTCTTCTCACAACTAGAACTATCCTAAAATTTGTATGGGACCACAAAAGATCCCGAATAGCCAAAGTAATATTGAAGAAGAAAACCAAAACAGGAGGCATCACCATCCCAGACTTTAGCCTCTACTACAAAGCTGTCATCATCAAGACAGTATGGTATTGGCACAAAAACAGACACATAGACCAATGAACAGAGTTCAATAGAATAGAGAACTCAGATTTGGACCCAAAAGTGTACAGCCAACTAATCTTTGACAAAGCAGGAAAGAGTATCCAATGGAAAAAAGACAGCCTCTTTAACAGATGGTGCTGGGAGAACTGGACAGCAACATGCAGAAGAATGAAGCTAGGTTGTTTTCTCACACCATATACAAAAATAAACCCAAAATGGATAAAGGACCTGAATGTGAGACAGGAAACCATCAAAACCCTAGAGGAGAAAGCCAGAAAAAACATCCTTGACCTCAACCACAGCAATTTCTTACTAGACACATCCCCAAAGGCAAGGGAATCAAGAGCAAAAGTGAACTATTGGGGCCTCATCAAGATTAAAAGCTTCTGCACGGCAAAGGAAACAATCCATAAAACTAATAGGCAGCCGATGGAATGGGAAAAGATAGTTGCAAATGACATACCAGATAAAGGGCTAGTACATAAAATCTGTAAGGAACTCACCAAACTCCACACCCGAAAAAGAAACAATCCAGTGAAGAAATGGGCAGAAGATATGAACAGACACTTCTCCAAAGAGGACATCCAGATGGCCAACAGACACATGAAACGATGCTCAGCTTCCCTCCTCATCAGGGATATACAAATCAAAACCACACTGAGATACCACCTCACACCAGAGTGGCTAAAATGAGCAAATCAGAGGACTCTAGATGCTGGCGAGGATGTGGAGAAACGGGCACCCTCCTACACTGTTGGTGGGAATGTAAACTGGTGCAGATGGGGTGAGGTATCATTCTCTGAGCCCTGATGCCAGCCCTGCTGTCTTCAGAATGTGTTGAGAGTGTCCAGTTCTTCACTGTCACTCCTGTCTGTAGAGGAATGCTACTTAGCTTTGTAATTTCCCACATTCTAAGGTTACGGTGTTTGACTTACCTTTGAGCCACTATTTCTGATAGTGTCTGCTGCCGTTCCTAGGGCTTATTCATGCCCGTCCTCTGAACACCTTGCCCTTTACCTCTGTAACTTGAGTGTCCTTTTGTCTTGCTCACAGATGTAGTTACTATTACCTTCTTTCATATTTTTCCAAGTTCATAATTGTCTCCTACTCTTCTGGAACTGTAATTGCCGTATCTCTGAGCATTCTGTAGATATCTCTCTTCCTGATGCATGGACATATGGCTCAGCTTTGCAGAATGTTCTTCATCAACCCCACAGTCCTCTGTGCATTTACATAACTCATAGGTTTTTTTCCCTTTTTAAAAAATGCATGATCTTCAATGGAAGAGGAAGAGGTGTTTTGGGTTTTGTTTTGCCTTTTAACAAGGTAAAACTAATTCATAACTTCTTTTTGATCATGACAACACATATCAGTCATGTAGTTGATGACTTTAAGAGTATCTACTTTATACATGGAATATTTCTTAAAATTGTAGAAGTTTTAAGATTTTTTTAAAACTTTGGTTGCTGTGGTTTTATTTTTAAAATTCGGAAATAGTAGCAATTTATTCATTAAAAAATTAAAATCTGTAGCTCTGATACTGCTAGTATTGGTTTTAGGCCAGTTATTGGAAGCAATTTGTATAACCCAAAGTTTGAGTTAAAAGATCCCAGTAATAGGACAGCCGTTCCCTAGATGAAGACTGTAAAAAAAAAAAAAAAAAAAAAAAGTACTGCACATTAAGAAGCCAAATAAAATCCGGAAGAATCCCAAATACCAATATTATAATGTAGCATTCCAAACAATGATAATAAAAATTATTAAGAATACACTCCTTGTACTGTTGGGAACGCAAACTGGTGCAGCCACTGTGGTAAATAGTATGGAGTTTCCTCAAAAAATTAAAAATAGAACTACCTTATGATCCAGCAATTGTAATAGAAGATAATTACCCACAAAATAATAATTCAAAGGAATATCTGCACCCCAATGTTTATAGCAGCATTATCTACAATATTCAAACTATGGAAACTGCTCAAGTGTCCATGGACTGATGAATGGATAAAGTAGATGTGGTATGTGTCTGTACACACACACACGCACGCGCACGCATACACACACACACACACACACACCCAATGGAATATTACTCAGCCATAAAAAAGAAATGTAATCTTGCCACTTGCAATGACATGGATGGAGTTAAGAGTATTATGCTAAGTGAAATAGGTCAGAGTCAGACAAATACCATATGATTTCACTCAGGTGTATTTTAAGAAACAAAACAAATGAGCAAAGGGAATAAAAAAACAGAGAGAGGCAAACCAAGAAACAGACTCGTAACAGTGGAGAACAAACTGTTCTGATGGTTGCCAGAGAGAGGTGGGTGGCAGAGTGGGTTAAATAGGTGATGGGGATTTAGGAGTGCACCTGCTGATGAGCATAGGGTGTTGTATGGAAGGTTGAATCACTATATAGTACACCTGAAACTAATATTACACTGCATATTAACTCATTAGAATTTAAATAAAAACTTAAAGAATAAGACTACAAAGAAGATACATAGCCTTGGACTAGTCTGGAAACATTAAATAGTGTCTCTCCCAAGTTTGAAGAAATAGTATGCTCTTTCCAAAAAAATGTAAGTAGCTTTACTTAACCTTTTAAATGAAAAAGGAGAACTTCTTGGCAATTGCAGAGAACAAGATGTTCTATTTTTTTAAAAGAAAAATACATTCCTAATTAATTCAAGAGCAGCAGGAGTTCACATTATTTTCTTCCTCTGCAACATTGCCTTTTATCATCATGAGAAGTTTGTTGTAGTCTTTTTACACATACTCCAAAGGGTAGTCATCCAGCCTGATACTAACAATTTTCCCCAGTAGGAGGTACAGGATAGAATGTATACAGAATAGAATGTCAGTATGTCTCCCGGGCTGTTGACCACCTGAGTTCAGAGAAAGAGTATCTTGAAATCACAAGCTGTATAAGCATTCTGGAAATTCTAGAAAGGAACACAATGGCTTGTTTAGAAATTCATGGCAGTATAACCAACTGGAATCTAAAAAACAAAACCCACTCACTTATTCCCTGGCTGGGTTGTCTCTTGGGTAAAACATCACTTCTGGGTGATGCCAGATTTAGAAAGAACTCAACTTCAGTGCACTGGGAAAAACATACCATCAGGAGTCCAGAGATCTATGCCTAGCACCTTGCAGATGGTTAAATGATCTAACATGTGGGTTTCCACTTGATCACCTGTGAACTATTTTTTTTCTTTTCTTTTTAAATGATCTTAACATCAAAGAGTTGTTAGGAAAATCAAATTTACAATCTGTAATGTGATATAGTGCCCAAAAGCACAGGTCTTGTGGTTGAATCCTTACCTGGTTGATAAATATTTATGGACAACTCCTGTATATTAGACATTCTGCTAATTCATGATTAAGAGTCCTTTGTAGAGCTTGCAACATAGTGGTGGAGACAGATAGAGAAACATTTAACAAGCAAACAGGTGTATCGTTGTGAATGTGAGAGGTCTATGTAGAAAAGGGTAACGTTTGCTGATGGAAGACTGGGGAGAAAACCTACTTTAGATTGGATTATCAGGGAGTGTTAGAGAGGTAGGCTGGCTTGGTCTCTTAGTGTGTGAATTTCAGGCTAGCCAAAACTTATTTTGAAAATTGGTTGGAGAATGGCTGTGAAACTCAGCAGAAAATGTATCTGAAGTCGGCACATATGTCATCTACCAACTCATGTGCAAGAGACATAATATTCTCTTCTTTCCTAAGAGTAAATTTACTTTGTGTTTTGTGTCCCTGTTGTGCTGGCAGATCTAAGCTAATTTACATTGTGTTTTGTGCCTGAGAGTAAAGGGACTGAAGTTTAATCTCAGTGAGTCTGAGGTCTCTCCTCTTTCCATAGGATTTTAAAACCAAGCCAGGGCAGGTATTCCTAGAGCATTAATGTATTCATAAAGCATTGGGAGTACACCATCATCATGTAGGCACTGTTGGAGTGCCTGTGTACCTTCTAATCTTCGGTTCCTTCCTTGTTGTGACCACATAGCCTCTTCAAGGCCACAGACTCACTGGCCCATGCTCCTGTGGCTTTGAGGTGCTTATTGGGATGGGGGAAACTTTTCCATTGCACTGGAGGCTGTGGAACACTCTGCCTCTGTTAGAGAACTACATCCTGTAGTCCTTTCTGAGGAGATTTTGCCTGGGCTGAGGTAGAGGTGGGAAGAAGCAGAGGTATGGTGGAGAGTCTGGGAGTCCTTTTCCATCTAAGCCTCCTGTGCTCAGCTTTATCATTCTCCTCTTCCCTTAACTCAGGTAATCTTTATCTAGTCTCAGGATCTATGGGAGCTTTTCCTCTCATTCACTTCATGTCCTTCAAAATATTTTGCACACGACCAGCTTAAACTTTTTAAAATTTAAGAGCCAAAAGATAAGAGCATTTTTCTGTTCTCTCCTCTGTAGCAGTGAATTTCTCTGCTACTTGATGAGTATTACCTACCCAACAGCCATTTCCCATTCTCCTTTGATGACAAAGTCCCAGTTTAGGGAGGAGGGTGTGGAGTTATTTCTAGAGAGTGTATTGTAAGCCCTGGGAATGTGAATGGGATAATTGCTGATACATCAGCAATATTCTGGTCTCAAGGCTGTCGAATGTGATAGCAGTATGAGAACAGAGCCCCATGATCCCCCAGGAACCAGTGAGGGAACAGACCCACTGTAATTGCTTTGCAGCCCTTGAAACTGCACATCTTCCCTACATGCTTTCCTGTAAACACCAGATGTTTGTTTGGTCTGTGTCTGGAGACTCTTTGTATTTTCCTCTCATGCTTTGACATTCTTTGATGTGTATACCTGGCGAACATGAAATAAAGACCATGTGCACTTTGCTGCTGCTGCTGTTTCACTAGCAGAGACAGCCCTGCATGCCTGCTCAGTCTAAGTGCCTAAGAACTTTTTCTTCAATGCCTGCTGCAAGAGGGGGATTTACTTGTGTCCTGTAATGACTCAAAGCCTAAGCCAAGCCCAAGCCAGTCATGGCCCCAATCTCTTTGTGGGTTCCATTAGTTGTGGAATGTATCTAACCTTGCTAAAACTAGCCCTTATTTGCCTTTAGTTCCCCCATATATTTGCCTTCCCATACTTTTCAAACCCTAGAAGTTGAAACTCCTTTTGTCTTGACACTTCCCTAAAAATGTATTGTTCTTTTGTTAAGATGTTATATAAGCCCAAGTACAACCTACCCCTTTGAGTTATTCATCACAGAATGCTCCCATGTGTAAGCACAGTGCACCTGTTAATAAACTTGGGTTTGCTTTTCTCTTGTTAGTCTGTCTTTTGTCTGTCTAATTTATAGGGCCCCAGCCAGAGATGGGTAGAGGAGAAAGGACTTTTTCTCATATGTACATACTGTCATCCCTGTTTCCTACACCAAGCCTCTGGAAGGCATTACTAATCCATCACAGCATTCTTTCCTGTTGAAACCAAAAGTATCAGTGTTCTCAAAAAGTTACTACCCACCAATAGGAATTATCCAGAGAAAGGAAACACAGTTAGCTTTCTGATCTAAGTATCTAGTCAGAAATAAGGCTCAGATCTAAGCTTGTAACAGTAAAAGGGCCAGGAAAGTTGGAAAGCCTAGCATTGTACTATACGACCAAGAGCAATGAAACTGATGTAGCAAATGTCATGACTAGGACCATTTGAACTTAATTGGCAAGTCTATCAGCTTTCCATAGGAGAGCTACCAAGAAACTCAAGTATTTAGTAAAAAGTTGTCGTATCCTTATCTTGAGGGTTTTTTTTTTCCATTTCAATTGAGAAACAAAAGAATGACATCCTCTGTCATCACGAGGCACAGATTTGCTACAGTGGCCATACAGCCTGAAAAACAATTACAGTTTTTAATTTCTCCTCTCTCCTGGCAATGCATTTGGATACAATAACATTGTGCTTTGGGAAGAGCAGGATCACAGCATTGGGCAATCACTTTATTTTTCTCCTCCTCTTTTTTTTTTTTTTTTTTTTAACTGAAGTATAATTAACATACAGTGTTACATTAATTTCAGGTTTACAGTATAAAGATTCAACAATTCATTACTCAATGCTCATCACCATAACTACTCATAATCCTCTTCATTTCTTTCACCCATTTCTCCACCCACCTCCCCTCTGGCAACCACCAGTTTATTCTCTGTATTTAAGAGGCTAGTTTTTGCTTGTCTCTTTTGTTTTCTTCGTTCATTTGTTTTATTTCTTAAATTTCATATATGAGTGAAATCATATGGTATTTGTCTTTCTCTGACTTATTTTACTTAGCATTATATACTTTAGTTCTGTTTGTGTTGCAAATGGTAAGATCTCTCTTTTTTTTTAATAGCTGATCAATAGTCCATTGTATATATACAGCACATCTTTATCTGTCATCTTTCTCTAGATACTTGAACTGCTTCCATAGTTTGGCTATTGTAAATAATGCTGCGATAAACATAGGGGTGCATATATTTTTTCAAATTAGTGTTTTTGTTTTCTTTGGATAAATACCAAGTAGTCTGATTACTGGAACATAGGATATTTGCACTTTTAATTTTTTGAGAAATCTCCCTACTGTCTTCCATAGTGGCTGTATCAGTTTGCATTTCCACCAACAGTGCATGAAGGTTTCTTTTCCCCACATTTTACCAACACTTGTTTCTTGTTTTTCTTATTTTAACCATCTGACAAGTGTGAGGGGATATCTTATTGTCATTTTGATTTGCATTTCCCTGATGATAAGTGTCATTTTGTTGATGGTTTCCTCTGCTGCACAAATGATTTTTATTTTGGTGTAGTACCCATGGTTAATTTCTGCTTTTGTTTCCCTTGCCTGAGGAGACATATCTTGACTGTATCTGGTGGGAACATTTTTATAAGTGGCAGACTCCAGACATGATGAAGCCCCAGCAGAAGTTGGGGTTCTGATTTGTCAGTGTTTTGCTGATTTGGCCAGACCATCCTGGAGAGGTGAGTGCATTCTCCAGACACTCTCTTGCCTCCAGTGGCTTGGGCAGAGAATCAAGGGGTTTCCACGGGCAAGGATTTACAGTGTAGCTGGAGGGTATCCTGTAGCCATTTTTCCCCTCATTCCTAAACTGTTCCAATGTTGGAAAGCCAACACAGAACCAGAGGTAGTGCCTTGGAGCTCAAAGCACATCCCATTTCTTTCCCTTTGTAATCTCAGGTCTGCCTTAAAATAGCCTCAGCTTTACCTTGAGAAGCACCATCCAGACCTATGATCGTACAAGTTTTAGGTGTGACTGTAGTCCTTTTGTCCTTAGTTTGAACATACTTCTCCAGCTTCTCTTTGCAAGTGTAGACTCCTGCCCATATTTAGACAGTTCAGATAATTGTCCTGGAAGCTTGTTTTTGTAGTGAGTTGCTGTTTGGATGTTGGAGGTGGGTGGGTGAGGGTGGAATGCTGTTTGGAACAGTAGTAAATTGTATATGACCCTCATATGTTCTTTGTCAGGAGTCCCCAGAGACATTTTGTACTTTTACGGATTCTCTGAAAGACAGTGTTTCAGCAGGCAGGGCATTTGAAGTTTTCATTCATTTTTTTAAACATGATTTATTGTCAAGTTAGCTAATATACAGTGTATACAGTGTGCTCTTGGCTCTGAGAGTAGATTCCCATGATTCATCACTTAGATACAACAACCAGTGCACATCTCAACAGGTGGTGCCCACCTCAATGCCCATCACCCATTTTACCTACCCCCTACTCCCCCATCAACCCTGTTTGTTCTCTGTATTTAAGAGTCTCTTATGGTTTGCCTCCATCTCTGTTTATAACTTTTCCCCCCTCCTTTCTCCCATGGTCTTCTGTTAAGTTTCTCACATTCCATATATGAGTTAAAGCATATGATCTCTGTCTTCCTCTGACTTATTTCACTTAGCATAATGCACTCTAGTTTTGTCCACATTGTTGCAAATAGCAAGATTTCATTCTTTTTCATTTCTGAGTAGTGTTCCATTGCATACACACACACACACACACACACACCCCACATCTTCTTTATCCAGTCATCAGTTGATGGACATTTGGGCTCTTTCCATAGTTTGGCTATTGTTGATAGTGCTGCTATAAACATTGGGATACATGTGCCCCTATGAATCAACACTCCTGTACCCTTTGGATAAATTTCTAGTAATGCTATTGCAGAGTTGTAAGGTAATCCTATTTTTAATTTTTTGAGGAACCTACACACTGTTTTCGAGCAGCTGCACTAATTTGCATTCCCACCAACAGTGCAAGAGGGTTCCCCTTTGTCCACATCCTTGCCAACATCTGTTGTTTCCTGAATTGTTAATTTTAGCCACTTTGACTGGTGTGAGGGGGTATCTCAATGTGGTTTTGAGTTGTATTTTGTATTTCCCTGATGATGAGTGATGTTGAGCATCTTTTCATGTATCTGTTAGCCCCAAAATATCTAGGAATAAACCTAACCAAAGAAATAAAAGATCTGTATGCTGAAAACGATAGAAAACTTATGAAAGAAATTGAAGAAGACACAGAGAAATGGAAACATATTCCATGCTCATGAATTGGAAAAACAAATATTATTAAAATATCAATACTACCCAAGGAAGTCTACACATTCAGTGCAATCCCAATCAAAATAGCACTGGCATTCTTTTCAGAGCTAGAACAAACAATCCTAAAATGTATGTGGAATCACAAAAGATCCTGAATAGCCAAAGTAATGTAGAAAAAGAAAATCAAAGCTGGGGCATCAAAATCCCTGACTTTAGCCTATACTATAAAGGTATAATCATCAACACAGTATGGAATTGACACAAAAATAGACACATAGACCAATGGAATGGAATAGAGAACCCAGAATTGGACTCACAAATGTATGGTCAGCTAATCTTTGACAAAGCAGGTAAGGGTACCTAATGAAAAAAGGACAGTCTCTTTAGCAAATGGTGCTAGGAGAACTGGACAGCAACATGCAGAAGAATGAAATTGAACTCCTTTCTTACACCATACACAAAAATAAACTCAAAATGGATGAAAGACCTAAATGTGAGACAAGAAACTATCAAAATCCTAGAGGAGAAAATAGGCAATAACCTCTTTGGCCTCAGCAGCAGCAACTTCTTACATGACACATCTCCAAAGGCAAGGGAAATAAAAGAAAAAGTGAACTATTGGGACCTCATCAAGATAAAAAGCTTCTGCACAACAAAAGAAACAATCAACAAAACTAAAAGGCAACCAGTGGAATGGGAGAAGATATTTGTAAATGGAATATTGGATAAAGGATTAGTATCCAAAATCTATAAAGAACTTACCAAACTTAACACCCAAAAAAACCAAATAATCCAGTGAAGAAATGGGCAGAAGACATGAACAGACACTTTTCCAAAGAAGACATCCAAATGACCAACAGATACATAAGGTTTTAATTCTTATTCTTATTACTACCTATTTTAACTCTTTAGGTAAGCCTGGCTTCTGACTTGAGAAGGTGCTTGCCTAGTAAGTGACCTTTTTTAAAATCTGGAAATAGGCCTGCCATAGATCTTCCAACTGGTCCAAAAGTCCCCACTGCTTTGTGTAAACAGGACTCTCTTAAAAAAGAGAGAATTGCAGATGTGATGAAGAGGAAGCACTGTGAACAGATGATCCTGACTTTTCTACCTACATACGAGATCTCAGTCATATTATTTCCCATATCTAGGTTTCACTTTCCCCATGTGCAGAAGGTGGGAGCTGGCATCTAAGTTCTCTTCCCAGCTTGGCATTCAGTTAATGTATGATTCCATCCAAGCTCAAGGCTTGCTCTTTCTTGAACCCCTTCCTAGTCATTCTACCTCTCAGTGATCTTAACTCCTTTGGTGTCTGTGCTGTGTCATTCAGTCCTTGGTCATTTGCATTGCTTTCTGTATTTTCAGTGTATGTAAGTATACTCAACAAAGTAATAAGCTCTTTAAGGGTAGGGAATATATTTCTTCTGCCTCCTAAATCATCACTGCATAACTGTGGACTGATAAAGGTACTTGGCTGGGATTGTTCATATAAATAGCCCACATTATTGTCTATTTCATAAGAACACTAATCTAATAATTCTGGATATCCTCTGAGGTAAATGTAGTCAAGTCTCAATTTTTCAAGTTAATAACAATGATGTTGTACAAGGCAACAGTGCGTAACAGTTTCCAAAAATTTTTTTTACATTCATTATTTCTTTATTTTTTAGTTCATTTACTTTAAGAGAGACAAAGAGTGGGGGAGGGGCAGAGAGAGAGAGAGAGACAGAGAGAGAGAGAATCCCAAGCAGGCTCCATGCTGTCAGCGCAAAGTCCAATATGGGGCTCCAACTCATGAACTATGAGATCGTGACCTGAGATGAAGTCAGATGTTTAGCCAACAGAGCCACCCAGGTGCCCCATTCATTATTTCATTTTAATACTTCTAAAAAATTCTGTGAGGTAGGTAGATGGTATCAACATGGATATCTTCATTTTATACATGATAAAATTTGAATTTAATTTATTTAATATCATGTAGGTATTTACTAATAGATATGAGTCTGGCATCCAGATATGCCCAACCCAAGTGTAATGTTTTTGTCTTTGATGTTTCTTGTGAATGATAGAAATCAGTTATATGCATTACAAGAAAAGGTACTAAAATAAGGAATATGGAAGGGAGAGGCACAGTATTGGTTTTAGCTTTAAGGATTCAGATTCTGGGCTCTTAATAAAGATTTGGGATTAAATCTCCAATTTAGTTGTCACTAATTGCTAGTTGTGTGACCTCAGGCAGTTTAAACTTTCTGGTCCTGACCTCCCATCCTTAAAATGAAGATTACAGTAATACCACTCCAAAGAATTCTGAGAATTAAATAATGCACATGAATAATTTAAATGGCCTGGCACATACATAGTGGTGTTTCATAGCTATTAACTATCATGAGTGTCACTACATGACATTAGATCATTAGGCAGAGTAGCCTTGGATAATTACATTTGTGAAAGAGACTGTTTCTTCTAATGCCATCAATATTTTTGATTCTTTGAGTTACCCTAAATTGCCTAAATCAGGCCCTTATAGAACTGCTGTTATTATGAGCATGACTAACTGTGGAACAAAGATTCTAACAAGATCTGAGAGAACTAATGGAAGACATTCCTGATGAATTCATTCCTAGTCTTCTTTATCCCAGTGCTTCCCAAACTACTCTAGTGAAGGATCAGTTTTTTTTTCTGTTAATTTTCATTTGTTTGAGACTGATACTTCAGCAAAATACAATAAAAATATTGAGGCAATGTTAATTTGATATTAATTTTTCTTGGTGATTACTCTCAGTTCCTATTTTGATGTCACCATGGACAGGCCAGGGACCATACCTGGAAAGGCACTGGTCCATCCAGAGTCCTTCCAAGCCTGCCTCTCCATGGCCAAGGTATAGCTGGTCTCGTGTTGGAGTACTCCCCAAACCCAGAAGACAAACTCGGTTTGTAGTGTAATTTTAAAGTAGAAAGTGCTTTGCTATTCCATCTAGCTCAAGAAAGCATCAAGCTTGATTACTTAGTCTCTAATTTGGAAAATGGAGGCAACAAAAAGTTGGTGAAATGATGGGAGAGCTGTTTATGTGAAGCGAGATGAGGCCAACTCTACTGAGAAGTATGAAGGAATATCAGCATTAGTTTCATCAAGGATTTGGCAGGATGGTAGATGGTCTTTTTCCTCTTCTTATCTTGTGACACCAAGCAGTTTTCATTTGTTTACTTTATTCATTCAACAAATATTTAGTGCCTTCCTAGATTTTTATTTTAATGCATTAAAGATACAGGAATAAGCAGAGCACCCAGTTTACTACCTGTTGGGGAAAACAAACAATTAAACGTGTATTTGCAGTCAAGAATGATACTATGGGAGCACATATTAAGAAAGTCTAACTTAGTTTCTGAGGTTAAAGAAAGGTTTTCTTCAGAGGAATTATCCAGATATATAAGCAAGAAGTTTCTAAGAAGAGGAAACAGCATATGCAAAAACCCTGAGGTATAAGAGAGATTGGTGTTTTGCTTTTTAATTTTTTAAATATTTTATTTATTTGAGAGAGAGCGAGAGAGTGAGCACAGCAGGGGAGGGTCAGAGAGAGAGATACAGAATCCGAAGACAGACTCTAGGCTCTGAGCTGTAAGCACAGAACCCAACCCGGGGCTTGAACCCACAAACCATGAGATCATGACCTAAGCCGAAGTTGGACTCTTACTGACTGAGCCACACAGGCACCCTGAGAGGTTGGTGTTTTTAAGAATCTGAAAGATGCCCAGGGTGGCTGGAGAAAGAGGGGGATGCTTTGAGATGTGGCAGAGGATATAAAAATTATTCACAAAGAGCCTTGTGAACTATGGGCTTGGTCCATTACCCTGAGCACAATAGGAGCCCAGCAAAGGGCTCTGAACAGGAGTAAAAAGTGGAACAATGAGATTTGTGTTGTAGAAGTATTACTTACTTCTACAGTAGAGAATTTGGAGTCTGTGAGCCCCATCAGGTGATCATTGACAAGATCTGAGCCAAGGTGGGAGTGGTCAAGGTGGAGAGAAAGGGACTGAGCATAAATATGCAGGATTTGAATGTATGGGTTGTGGGGCATGAGGGAGAGGAAGCAGGAGATAGTAGCTTTCATGTTTCTGAGTTCTGCAACTGATGAATGCTGATGCCATTCACAGAAAGAGACCTCGAGTCACTGTGGGTGTTTTGGGGGTAGGTAAGAGGTTTAGTTGGAAGTTAAGTTCCACTTGTGCAATGTTGGCTCTGAGGTGGGAAATCTAAGGGGGGATATCCAGAAATCACCTTTGTTTTTCTTGTTTTTCTGTGGTAAACTGATGTATTGAATTGAAATGCATATGAATGTGCAGCTGCACACACATGAGCATCTCAAACAGGCTCTTCTACAGACTATATTCCACAGAGGTTTTCCAAAATAGGGAACAGGCAGGCCATGAAGATATGTGGCACCAGAGTGGTGTGTAGGTGATAGTTTGCTTACTACTAAGGTTGACCTTATCAAGCACATACATATGTGGGTACAGAAGACATAGTTGCTGTCCCTTAACAAGATCACTCAGAATCAGATGACTCCTGCCATCGAATCATCAGTTTGGTAAGGTTCCGTTTCTTTCAGTGAGTGACTTTCTTTTACTAGGGGTGACAAACTGCTAGTGAATTTTATTGACCTTGATTGTGAGTAGGCCTTGGCAGCCTCATTGTGGTCAGAAGCTGACTTATAGCTCTGGCTCAGAAGACCATCAAAAGCCCAAAAATGAGAGACACATCTGTGCTGATGATTGTTTAATCTCCCACCTTGTCTGACAGCTAACCCTTTCTGGGTCTGTTTGTTCTCGAATCCTGGGCTGGCAGAGCAGTTCATGATTGCAAAGACTTCCAAACATTACTGCTCACAAATCAGTTCTTTGTCAAGGAAATTCAGTCATTACCTGCGTTTAACCTGTGAGAAAACCAAGAAGGAACACACACAAGAAGAGACCAACACAAAGAGACAGGCAGGCAGGCGAACCCATGAGGGGGCAGACCAGACAGAAGGGCTGAAGAATTTATGTAGAGTTGGGCAATCTGAGCCAAGATGGCCAAACTAACAGAATGTATGTCCTGTTTCTTTTTATTTTGTTCCTTTGTTGATGTTCTCTCTCTTTGTCTCTGTCTGTCTGTCTGTCTCTCTTTTCCTGGAGGTTTATTACCCTGGATCATTTCACGTATTTTTTCCATGTCCCTATTCTTCAAAATGAGCTTTCTTCCTCTGTCAGAACTTGTCTGCCCTGTGTGCTACTTCTGTAGCTTCATGCCAGTGGAGTATAGCTGATCACCTAAACCATTTCAGGATTGAGTGGTTTAACGGGTGATCCCTGAAAAATCATTTCCTTTTCATTCTAAAGAAATCTTCAGATGTTAAAGAGTGAATAATGGGTGTTTGCCAGGCTTCACCTCAGCAGAGGAAATAATATTGGCTGGGGGATTTTCCTGTCAGGCAAAGTTGATCAAAAGAACTTCCTCTAAAAGGAAAGAAAAGAAAAGGTATTACTATTATCAACAAAATTAATAGCACAATCTTCTTAAAACTTAGTACATACAAGGTGAAAAATACCAAATACAAATTCTTTCTGTATTTTCATTTTTATTTCTCACAATAATTTTGTATTTTTATTTTCATTTTAAAGCTACTTTGTTGAGGCATGGGTGACATACAAAAAGGTAGACTTATTTAATGTGTACAAACTGATAAATGTAGAGATACGTAATGTGTGAAACCATCACCACAATCAATGACATAAATGTATTCATCACCTCCAAAAGTATGAGTTTTGGAGGTTTAAGTAATATGGTTGTGCTCACACTATAACTGAGATTTTATGTCTTCCTATTTTCCCTTAGTATTTTAAGTAAAATTTCCCATGTTATTACAAGCTCTTGAAGAATATGACAGTTAATATACTTGTAGTATGTTATTTAGAAATTTCTGGTTGGATTTAATTTAGCTTAAAATTCCTCAACTGTTGGACAGTGATTGTTATGGTTATTTCTACTTTTCCTTGATAAATAACACTGCAGTTCAGATCTCTAAAGAATATATGTTACTTTTTCTTTTTGCTAGTAGCTTTTCACTCATAACAAAATAATAGTATCTGAGCCTCTGATCTGAGATTGTCTCCAAGTCTTTATCAAGTCCTGTGTGACAAAAGGCTTTTTTCCTTTCTCTTCCTGGGAAAATACTCCCTATCCTTCATGATGTGGCTCAAATGCCATTGTTTGTGAAGCTTCTCTGGGTCAGACATGACTGCTATTTCCCTTCTGTGACTCATCCAGGGCTTTGTTGGGCCACTAATCACAAAATCACATTGAAATGACTTAGCTCAAAACTCACTTCCAGGCAAGTTCCTCATGTTCTCTCTGAGTCTAGATCCTTCCCTCTAAGTGTTCTGATGGCAGCTCCAGAGTTAATCCTTACAGCACCTAACTGCAGTTAATTAATTGAGTGATGGTTTTCATGTTTGCCTCCTTCCCTGGGAAGCAAGTAGACTATTTCACTCATGTTCACACTGTCCTCAGAGCTTCACACCTAGTCCGTGTTCAGCAGACCTCTGCTCAATGAATGAGAAGGTGGTTGGATGAATGATTTTAGTAAAATATTTTAAATGTGAAAGCCTCTAGAGAGGAACAAAATATAAAGAATTAGTTATCTCTACCTAGAGCAATATTTACATTCATTCTTAATCTAGGCCAGCTTTACAGCAATATACCTTGAGGGCCTATGATAAGCCAGGCACTGTGCAAGCTTTTTAACATGCTCTATCTCATTTAAACCTAACATTGGCTTTATGGGGTGGGTACTGCTAAGCCCTCCTTCATATTAGATAAAGAAATGAGGGCTTAGTGAGAGAGGTTATATAACTTGCCCAAGGTCACACAAATAGTAAGGGGGTGGGGCCTGGGATTTGTCTCATTGAATTTGTTTTCAGCCACTACATGATATCACCTGGGAAGATTTTTCTGAAACTGGAATGTTACCTATCTCCTCATAACCTCTCCCTCAATGGAAGTAGGCTCTGTCTTGCACAGTGGGCAAAGGTTCTGCTTCCTTCTTCACCATGGCTCTCCTCAGCCTGCAAAAGTGTATCCTCTGTTCAAATATTCCTCCCTCCAGACATAATCATTTCCAGGTCCTTCAACCAATCCATTTGAAACAAAAGTATAAATTCTCCAATCCTTGTTTGGTGCTCTTTTTCTTACTTGGGCTCTTCTGCTTTCCCAGGGAGAATCAGTCACTTCCTATTCCTGGTAGACAGAGAGGTGAAGGGCCGGAAAAGAAGGGGGCTAAAAAAAAACAAAAAAAAACAAAAACTGCACATGATCTCTTGTTCTGTTAAGACAGGTGGCGTGTATAGTGATTAAAGTCATGAACCCGGGAGCCGGATAGCATGGGCTGCAATCCCAGCTCTGCTTCTCACTGGTTGTGCAGGCTTGGACAAGTACATGCATTCTAAATCAGTTGATTGAATTCCTGGACCATAGATAGCAAATTGGGTACCACCCCTGAATCATCATCTTGCAGCCAAGAGAGGTTATGGTCTCCCAACATCCCTAGAGAAATTTAATAAGCACATTCTATGTTTCCAATACTGTTATACTTTGGGGGCACCTGGGTGGCTCAGCAGGTTAAGTATGTTTTTCTTTATCTCAGGTCTTGATCTCGGTCATGAGTTCAAGTGCTGCATTGTTTAAATGCAGTTTAAACTAGTTTAAAAAAATAAATAAAAAATAAAAATAAAAATATACTTTACCTATATTGACTCATTTAATCCTCCCAGCAACCCTCTGAGGTGGCTCCTGTCATTACCCCTCCTTGATTGATGTAGCTGAGACTGTCTTGCCCAGGCTTCTGAAGCTGGTAAGCAGAGGAGCATGTACTCCAGCTACAGAGATTAGACTCTTAACCACTCTTCTTTCCTGCCTCAGCTTCACAAATCCATCCTTAGGGAACTCCACCACCTGCATGCACGAGCCACTCACTTTATATTCTTGCATTTCAAGTGATTTGACTCCTCTGACAAACTCTTATCTCCTGGCCTGTCCTTGCCATCCTTGCCTGCCCTCCCTTACGAGGTTATTAAAATGGGAGCATGGCTCACAGTGATTGATGGCCTGAATACTGATCATTCCCTACTTCTCCTGGCTCACAGTAAATATTTACTTTTTGTTACACAAGAACAATAAGGTTTCATACAGGAGATGGATGTCGAGTGTATACATATATATATAATATTATGCTTGTCTGAGTCTTTTGAACACCCAGGTCTCATTTCCCTGGCTTACTCTGGGAAGGGAGAGGCTCTGCAGGGTGGGTTGTTTGACTTTTCAGAGGACATTCCAGAGGTTTGCAAGCCTGACGAATTTGCTGGTCCTTCCTGCCCTCCCTCCCTACCCCATCACTGAAGGGCTAGAAATGTGGTCTAGTAATTTAAGATCTGGTCAGGAGCCATCAGTTACACACGTATCAGTGGTTCCATTACATACCTAATATTGTCCCTTAAATTGATTCACATTATAAACATAGATACTTAGCTCTGCCCTAAGAGGTAATGTCCCCAAATCATGGACACAATAGGCTAATTTTACTAATACATATTATAATATCTATGTAAAATATAGATTTTTTACATATAAAGTGCTTCTTTGTGTCCTCGTGACTGTCTCACTAGGACTAGTTGACAGGTGACTTGCGTACCATTTGCAGCCCTACCATCTCCTCACTCTGTGACCCTGTGCTGGTCATGGCTCTCCATCTGTAAAATGTGGTGGGCTTTTAATACTCCATCTTTCTACCCTTAGTTTTCTCTTTCCAGCTCGAAGTAATGTTTATAACAGGAAGGAAAAAAGTGTTCATGTAGGCAGACAGGTTAATCTAAAAATTTTTCTCACTTACATGAAGGCAGTTTCCAATCTTTACCTTGAGAGTAGGTTGATAGTTCTTGTCATTCATCTATTATTGCTACTCAGGAAATACATGAGGGGCGATGAAGCTGCTTAGAGCATCTGTGATGTAGTTAGAATGGAGTCCAAGTGGAGGAGTGAGGGGAGGGGAGTGCAGAGAGAGCACAGCTGTGAGAGAGCTACGAGATTGCAGCTCTCCAGTCCTGATGTGGCTCAGATTCCAGCTGGTTCATCTCCTTTTATTCCCCCCCCCCAACACACCCACACTTGTGCCATCTTTGAATCCCCTTCCCCTTCAGCTCTCCTTTCCCTTCCTTTGATTCTCAAATAATTTTCCATTACAAATGGTAGCATGCATTTCTCTGTTCACACAGACCCAAACAATAGTACTGATACTACATACCTTAAGTGGGGGGAACCCTTCCTAAGAAGTGAAATTTCTGGGAAGAATGACTTCGACCCAAAGCACTCTATCTGTAATGCTAAGTTGAGGAGAACTTTGGCAAGAGGAAGATGGGCTTTGATCCCGTGATGCCCCCTTTCTCTTTGCCTTGCCTCCTTTGCCCTCCCCGATGGAGCCTCTGGCTCTCACAGCCCATCTTTGGTGCCCCAGTACCCACAGAGCGTGCCCATTAGTGTCCTGCAGCTCTGCCACAGTGGCAATTGCTAGTCCTTATTTTATATGTGAGGCAACTGAGGTTCAGAAAGGGGAAGAATCTGTTTCAGTTGACTGTCATTTTGTGTAGAGGTAGGAAAGTTACTAGAATCTTGAGCTTGTGACACCCAGAACCCAGTTCTTCCTACCCCATGGCTTTTGCCACATACTTTCTGTCTCAGAAAGAACTCTATCCTGACAGACACTTGTTAGGACTGCATTTTTGTACTTTCTGATGACCCTTGGTAATCTCCTCCATGTAGTCATAGTTGTATTTAGTTAACACATTGTTAAACTGGGATTGTGTTATTTTCCTATAGTTTCTAAGCATGAAGAGGGCAGGGATGTGTCTCTCTTTCCCCAAATTACCCCCAGTTTTCATGACATAGTAATAACAATAAGCTTTTAGTGGGCACTTATCTTGGGCCACACTCTGTTTTGAACACTCCACATGTCTTAACTTGATCCTAAAAGCCCTGTGAGACAGGTGCTATGGATATCATCCCCATCTGACATATGGAAGTAAGGTATGAAAAGATTAAATGCTCAAGTTCACATGGCCAGTTAGTGGCAGAGCTGGGATTCAAATTCAGGCAGCCTCATGCCAGAGGACACAGCTTACCTACAACCTTGTACTGCCTGTCAAACAGCAGACACACAACAAATTGACTTAATGCTTTGACTTAATGCATTTTCTTGACTACTCTATCCCGAGAAGATTCTTCCTTCCAATGTTAGTGAAAACTGGGTGAGTATGAGATTCTTATCGAGCAGGACTGAAAAATATTTGCTTTTGAATCAAGGGGTCTCTAATTTTAGTGAGCTTGTGATTTTTCTAGAGTGCTTGTTTTTAAAAATTTTTTTAAACATTTATTCATTTTTTGAGAGACAGAACGAGACAGAGTGTGACTGGGGGAGGGGCAGAGAGAGAGGGAGACATAAAATCTGAAGCAGGCTCCAGGCTCTGAGCTGTCAGCACAGAGCCCAATGCAGGGCTTGAATTCATGGAACTGTGACACCATGACCTGAGCCAAAGTCTTGTGCTTAACCAACTAAGCCACTCAGGTACTCCTCTAGAGTGCTGTTACATGCAGATTTCTTGGCCCTACTGTAGACCTATTACCTGAATCACCAACAGTGGAACCTGGCCATCTGAGTTATTAATTGCCATCAGGTGATGGCTATGAGTATGGCCATAGTGGTGTCACTTTTGAAAAATAGTCTTTTAAAGATTCCTCACTGAACAGGTACAGGTACACATGAGCAATGGTATGCTACTTGGTGAAATCTGAGATTGGTGTAATAATTTCTGCCTTTTCTGCTTTCCTTACTTGGGAACATATTTTGGCTCATTAAATAGCAAAGCCTAATGTATAGCAGCTCCAGTGGGCTGGGGGCAAAACCAACAGCGTAAGCAGCATCTGGTTAAATGACTGCAATTGGACGTTTAGTTGCTGAATTAGAGGGTGTTTTTAGCCCTCCCTTTGATGCTAAAGCAGTGAGGTGGCCTCTCCTCTTTGGAGCACTTCAGTAGAGTCTGGTTGTCAGAGGGCTCAATAGTGCTTTTGAGGTACATGAAGTGTTTCAATTTGATGTAGGAAACGAGATGTCAGTGAGATGACAGCTTGATAGGTATCTGCTCTTTCACATTTGGACATTGTGGTTTGGATGCAGTGCACCAAACACAAAAATCTTCTCCTGGCTGAGAAGATGATCATCCAAAAGCATGGGACACACACATGTTATGTGTGCATAGAGATAGTTTTGTTGCTTTAGTGTCTAGGTGCTCTCTGTTCTCCATGGAGACCATTCACATAAAACTCACACCTGCTCTCCTCTTTCTCCTACTAGTGCTGACTACTCCCTCATCGTCTTCTGCACCCATGCGTCTATCCGTGCAACCATCAAACACTTGCTAAACACCTGTTTTGCTGTAAGCACGGGGTACTTAGTGGTGAACACATAAAGAGGCTGCTCTCATGGAGTTTTCACAGCTGCACAGACTCCTCGTCCATTTTGCATCCTGTCACCGGTTTCTCAATCATTTCTCTGTAAATGGTAGATACTTTACTGTCCCATTCTTTTCTTTTGTGATAAATAAGCAAGTGTCCTATTCTCTTACTGAGACATTTTATAAATACAGCATATATATGTGTGTGTAATAGATGTATATATACATCCATGCAAACACTTGTACATACACAGATGTAACATACATGTAACACACATACAGCATATATATTTAGCAAGTAAAGGTTGACCCTCAAAGGTCAGGGGCATTTTTTCAACAAATATTTTTGGATGCCTACTATGTGTTAGTCACTAAGTGAATAAAGTCAGCTTTGTGCTCAAGGAACCTCTTCCTACTTCCTCAATATGGGCCATGACCCTACTTTTCAGGGCAGGTTTATGAGAAGGAATGTCATGCAGATGCTTGCCTGTCTCTTTTTGTTCATGTCATTTATTAGAGTCATGGAAAAAGATACGGTCCAATGTGTTCTCAGCTAAAAGAACAGATAATTAACCCCACTGGAAAACCATGTTCTATGTAAATGCCACTAACTTGTTTCACCTTAGAAGGTTCTATAAACCAACAAGGCAAACCCCAGATACCATCTTGATGTGGACAAGGTAGTTCTTATTGCATCCCTCGATGTCCTCAGCTAAAAAACATAGCTTTTTGAGAGATGTATTGACAACAAATTAGCTTAGATATATTGCAGATTATTGATTTCAGCACTCAAAGGTTAATGAGGTTTGTGCCTTCATTCAATATTTCTGCTCTGGGGAGAATAATGAGATGGCCCAAAGACACAAACCATTCAATTAAAATAAACAGGAGACTATATGTACATTCTGACTGCATTCAGATACTTCCCCCAATCCCTTTTTATGCTTTCTCAACATAGTCTAATTTCTCAGGTGATTTTCATTTTTGCATGGGAA
Source organism: Hyaena hyaena (assembly GCF_003009895.1). NCBI lineage: Eukaryota > Metazoa > Chordata > Mammalia > Carnivora > Hyaenidae > Hyaena > Hyaena hyaena. The sequence goes on along the minus strand of NW_024081252.1, from coordinate 48,948 downwards.
GAGATAATTATGGTGATCCTAGGCAGTGCTGTTACAAATCTTAGAAGATTCCCTCATGGACACTTATGTGGAGAAGTAGAGCTAATCTACACAATCTATCAAAGTATCTTTCTTCTGATACACCTACAGACATCTCAGTGTCTCAGTGGTAGAAATGCAAATTGAGTGGTGCTCATTTACATACTCCAAAACAGCAGGAAGATCCAAATGCATCATTATAAGTAGGAGGTAGTGAGTTTACAGATACTGGCTAGTAGCCTTTTAGTCAATGGGATGCTGAGCTTGAATAACTTTAAAACATTGATTCTCTTTGATTGCTGCAGATTTTCTGGCTTGATAATCTATTTGTAAATGATTTTGCTTCCATCTTTACCTGTGTGCTAACATGGAATTTTTACAGAGCACAAACTTTACTTGGTTGATTTATTTAATTCTAGATAAGATGGTAAAACATCTGGAGAACTTAGGGTCTATACCTTTCTTAAGGTTTGGTGTGAAGTATGCCACAGCCTGGGCAAGCAAGGAATACCTTCTCTTCTGTCTGCATCTGACCCAAAGCCTTAATGAAACATAAGTAGGGCTCTTGAGGAAAGCCACTTGGGGAGAAAATTGAAAATTGTTCTTTGAACAGTAACTTTCTGTCTACCCAAAGACAAATTATATTTTAGCTTAGACACTCCTCTGGTAGTTTCTCCTTGGTTTAGCTTTTCTGGACAACACAGATGGAAGTCAAGTTACTGGACCATGTTAACATTTTGGTCATAGAATGTTAGGGCTAGGAGGAAATACGTTTATCTGGGGCCTTTCCCACATTTTGTCACTGGGAAGATAAAGTGCAAAAGGCAAGTCTCGAGCCCTAGGTTGTGGGGGGAAAAAAAAGCCAGCTCTCTGATTCTTCTCTCCACCAGAAAATCTTGGTGTTCCAGTCTCATCCTGATAAGAACCACCCTCAAAGCTCTGAAGCTATCTTCTACCCTGGGTTCATTTGTGGTGGTGGAGGTGGTGGCATAGATTATCTTGCACTTTCTTCATCTGCCTGGTGACCACAGATGTTGCCATAAAACCACTCAGAATGTGTTTTGATTTCAGTGGGGCACACTGTGGCTTGTTGATAAAGGTCAGCTTAAATGCAATTCTTTTTTTTAATGTTTTATTTATTCTTGAGAGAGAGAGAGAGAGAGAGCATGAGTGGGTGACAAGCATAGTAAGAGAAGGACACAGAATCTGAAGCAGGCTCCAGGCTCTGAGCTGTCAGCACAGAGCCCATCGTGGGGCTCAAACCCACAAGCCATGAGATCATGACCTGAACTGAAGTCGGACGTTTAACTGACTGAGCCACCCAGGTGCCCCAAAATGTAATTCTTTAGAGTATGTGCAGTTAGTGAAACTAAAATTTGTAAAATGTTGAAGATGCTTGGAGTGTTAGACTCTGTATTAGAAAACATACTAGAATGATCTAGCCCAGCTCACAACTTACTGTACCTCAAACCTCTTTGTAACCTAATCCATTGGACGCCATGGAAAGCATGAAATTCAAAGCCTAAAATACATTACTTAGTTTTTAAAAATAAATTCTTTTTTATTAAAAATTTTTTAAATGTGTATTCATTTTTTGAGAGAAAGAGAGACAGAGCATGAGCAGAGGGGCAGAGAGAGAGGGTGATAGAATCTGATACAGGCTCCAGGCTCTGAGCTGTGAGAACAGCTGATGTGGGGCTCAAACCCACGAACTGTGAGATCATGACCTGAGCCAAAGTCAGACCCCTTACCAACTGAGCCACGTAGGTGTCCCAATATAAATTCTTTTTAAAGAGCCTGATGTGAGGCTTGAACTCATGAACCGTGGAATCATGCCCGAGCTGAAACCAAGAGTTGACACTTAATCAATTGAGCCACCAAGGCACCTCTATTGGGTTTTTAATATTGGAGAACTTTCTGTAATGGTTTCCCCTTTCTAGGGTTTTTTAATGTTTTCTATCTCTGAGTTAGCATTTGAGAGGCAGGCTTGTTACTGATGGTGTTTATGCTATGTAACATGGCCACCAAAACCTTGTACTCATAATTTACAGTATGGCTAAGAGTTAGCCAGGTGAGAGGCAGAAGTGTGTGCTAAATAATAAGAATAAAATAGACAAAGGCCCACGGCTGAAGAGAACATGATGTAGCAGAACTGACAGTTCACTCTGACTGCAGTACAGAATTGAGGGGAAGGTTGGTAAGAGATGAAGATGAGGGTACATAATAGGTGTAGGCAGCTCATGAGAGATTGCCTACAAGCCACATAAAAAATTGTGACTTTATTCCAAGAATATCAGGGATCCATGGAAGGGCAGAATAATGCATTTACATGTTTATTTTTGAGAGAGAGAGAGAGGGCGAGAGAGAGCGAGAGAGACCAAGAGCACTAATGGGTCAAGGGCAGAGAAAGGGGGAGACAGAGATCCAAAGCAGGCTCTGCACTGTTAGCAGAGAGCCCAATGCAGGGCTTGAACTCGTGACTTAAGCCAAAGTCAGTCCCTTAACCATGTCACTGACTGAGCCACCCAGGCACCCTGAAGGGCAGAATAATGTATTTAAATAGCAGATATAGTGCTTGTTTTTGAATCAAAGCCTAACTGTTAGATTAAGCCAGGTAGCTGTTTTCCATACAGGAGCCAATGGGACATAAAGACTGATTAAAGAAGCCAAGGTTAGAGGCACCATCTATGCAAACAAAATGGATGCTCTCTACTTTGCAAGTGCAGTGGGTTTGACTGCCTCTACACCATTTCAGTACATGCTGGGAGAAACAATTGAAGCCCCACCTGCCCTGGCTTTGTAAGTCTCACCTCTGTAAACACCAATCTTGTTTTCACTGGCTTCTCTCCTTTAACTCTGAGACTCGAGTGAAAAGGGCACTGCTGTGTGGACTCTTTTGCTGTCCATCAGTGTTTTGATTAAAGTCACTCAGAGGCCCTTTAATTTGAGTAGAACAAATTGAAACCTTGACTAACCAGGCCCAATTTTTCAAGGGGCAGGAGTGAACCATTTCTGCTGGATTCATGTACTACTTCTTGCCTCCGAAAAAGGGAAGAATGTAATTTTCTACTGAAATTACACCTGATTACAGATCATCACACCACTGCCCAGTGGACTCCTCCCTGGCTTTATGTGCCTTAAAGTTGTGTGTTGTCAGAAGGCAGTAGGCAGCTGAGAAGAAGGACAGGTTTACCCTTGACACCTAAAATCTCAGCTGAATAAATTGAAAATCCCAAATTACTTAGGAATCTGAAGGCATAGCTCAAGCAGAGGCTACAGCTTTGGGGTTTGATCAGTGTCCACTCCACTTCTCCTAAAACAAGAGGGTAAGAAAAAGTTTTTCAGGTTGGGGATGTAATTCCACTTTTATGTGCTTCTTCTTCTTTTGCATAATGTCCTTGGATGTTGTAAGACAAATATATGGATACATGAGGGATAGGACAATTTTAAATTGTCAATACTCTATCAAGGTGATGTGGGAGGAGAGTTGTGGTAGGGGAGATTTTAAAACATCCTTACTTAAATTTTTTTTTAATGTTTATTTATTTTTGAGAGAGAGAGAGAGTGTGTGTGTATGTGAATAGGGGAGGGACAGAGAGAGAGGGAGACCCAGAATCCAAAGCAGGCTCCAGGCTCTGAGCTGTCAGCACAGAGCCCGATGTGGGCTTGAACGCACAAACCGTAAGATCATGACCTGAGTTGAAGTTGGATGCTCAACTGACTGAGCCACCTAGGCACCCAAAACATCCTTAATTTTTACATGTTTAAAGATTTGCTTGTCTTTCTGTTATTGATTTCTTGTTTGATTTCATTATGGTAAGAGAACATGCTCTTTGAGATTTAAATTCTTTAAAATTTTCTAGGGTTTGTTTGATATTCCAGGAAAGGGTCTTTCTTGGAGACTATGGGCACTAGAAAAGAATGTGTATGATATTTGTGGTGAACACATCATAATGTATAAACTTGTCAAATTGTCAAATCACTAAGTTGTATGTTTGAAACAAATATAATATTGTATTTCATCTATACTCAAGTAGAAAAATTATTTTTTTAAAAAAGGGCCAGTGATTACTGTTGATGCTCTAGGGAAAAGCCCCATATCAATAACCTCTTGAGCCTCATGTCTCATTCTCCTTCAGAGGCATCTTCCAAGCCCAAATACCAAACAAACTGTGGCATAAAGTCAAAGAATCCTTGCTTTGGAAATCATCTTTGTCATCTAGTCTGATTTTTATCTTCTACCCAAATTTCTTAGGTAATGGACTATAATATTACAACCTAATTAGTATAATAATTTCAACCAAAAGGAGGAAAGGATATACTCTTGTTGGGAGGAAAGTTCTATATGTGTCAATTAGATCCTGTTGGTGTTGTTAAGTTCTTCTATGTCCCTGCTGTATTCTGCCTAATACTTCTATTAGTTGTTGAGAGTAGGATGTAGAAGTCCTCAGCTATAATGTATTTGCCCATTTCATCTTTCAGCTCTATCAGTTTTTGCTTCATGTTTTTGCAACCCTGTCATGTGGTATATCCACGTTTAGCATTGCTATGTCTTCTTGGTGGGTTGACCTTTTAATCATTATGTAACATCCCTCTCTGAATCTTCTAATTTTCTATGCCCTAAAGTCAACTTTGTCTTATATTAATATAGCCACTTCTGCTTTAAGAAATGTTTTCATGATGTCTTTTTTCCATCCTTTTGCTCTCGGCTTACCTATGTTGTTATGTTTGAACAACAACATATGTTGTTATGTTTGAACAACAACATATATTATGTTGTTGAGTTTCTCATAGATAGCATAATTGGGTCATGAGTTTTTATCCATTCTGGCAATCTTTGTCTTTGAATTAATGTATTTGGACCATTTACAGTTAAAGTAATTAATACATTAGGGTTCAGGTGTTCATTTGATTTCTGTTTTTTTCCTCTGTTTCTCGTTCCTCTGTTTCTCCTAATTTCTTGTGGGTTACTTGAACATACTACTGGAAGTTCTTTCCAGTGAAATAAGGTAAGAAAAGGAAATAAAGGGCTAATAGATTGAGAAGCAAAAATAAAACCATCTCTTTCTGCAGATGACACAATTGTGATAATACCAAAGATTGGTAGTAACGTGGAGAAACTGGATTACTCAGATGTTGTTGGTGAGAATGTAAAAATAGTAATCATTCTAGGAAACAGTCTGTCAATTTTCTTTAAAAATAGATTTACAATACAATTCAGCAATTACACTTGTGCACATTTATTCCAGAGAGATTAAAACTGTGTTTACAAGGAAATTGGACATGAATATTCATGACAGCATTATTCATCCCAAACCTGAAAACTACCAAGATATCTTTCAGTGGGTGAATGGTTAAACAAGCTATCGTTTATCCATATTGTGGAAAACTTCTCAAAAATAAAAAGAAATTAACTATAGCTATTCACAACAACTCACCATGCCTTGGATGAACCTCAAGGGAATTATGCTAATGAAAAAGCCAATTACAAAAGGCTACATACTGTATGATTCCATTTATAAACTCTTAAAATAACAAAATTATAGAGACAGAGCAAAGGGGATTAGGACTTGGGGAGTGAAGGATGGGGAAGAGGATATGACTCCAAAGGGATAGTACAAGGGAAATTTGTAGTGATTATATCTTGATTTTAATGATAGTTCCACAAAGCTACATATGTGACAAAATTACATGGAACTACACACACATAAATTACTGCATGTATTTGAGTAAGGTTAATTACCACCTGGTTTTGATATTATGCTATAGTTACAAAAGATATTAACATTGGTGGGTACTGGGTGAAAGGTACACTGGTCCATATTGACATTTTTTTTCGACTTCCTGTGACTCTATAGCTATTTCAAAATAAATAGTTAAAAGATATTTGGCTTTGAATATATAAATATTCCTACACATGTGTGTCAAAATCTCTCAGTTCTTTATCCTTATTAGACCAACTGGGGTTGGGGATGGGTTCTAGGAACTAAAATGAGTGGAGATGATTCCTCTCAGAGTGGTCTAGAATCCATTTTTAAAGATATGGTGACCTGAGAGATTTAATTAAATAAGCTAAGACAGTGGATTTGAGACAGTTTGTGGAAAAACTAGTTTAGTGTGATGCTTCCCAAATTTTAAGGTACATTAAGGGTGAGCTTAATGGACCTCACTCTGAGAGATTCTCATTTCAGTCTCTGTGGGGTATGTATCAGAAACCTATGTTTTAAAAAAAACAAAGGTAATTCTGATGTCTATGGTTTTCCAGTCATATAGAACTACACTCACCTGGTAGATTAGTATCCTTTAGGGGTTAGTATGAACTGGTGCTCAAGAATTAATTGTGATAAAAAAAAAAAAGAATTGTGATGTCAGAATCATCATCATCGTTATTATCATCATTAATATTTGGCACATAGCAGATATGTCCTCAATAAAAATTTCTTCCCTAGAGACAATATGTTGATAGTATCACACTGAGATGTATCCACATATTATCATTTAATACCATCAGAGCTTTGACAAGTTGGTTTTGATGACACTGTAGTCACATGTGGAGTCTTCTTGAGGGTTTCCACTGGGAAGAGTGGTGTGAGGGGCTTGAGTCCTGGACTATGGGAAGGTATCACTGCCTTCAGCCCAGTGGAAAGTGTATTTAGACAGCTCATTGTTAAATGATTTACAGGTGGTATATTGGGGAAAGAAACTTCTTGAGCAGAGCCTTCAAAAGGCAGCCACATTTGGGGGAACTAGTAAGACATTAGAAATAATACTATGTTTTATGTCATGAGGGGAGTGTTCTCACATATTCATTCATCAAACATTACTGAGGGTATACTGTGTGCAAAACAATAGGTGATGTATTGGAGGTACACTGATTGGTGGGAAAACAAATGCCATTCTTCCCTGGTAGAGCTCATACTTGGGTAGAGGAGACAGACACTGAACAGGATTTGCGTGTGTGATAAGCATTACAAAACAAATGCATAAAAAGGGAAAGTAACTTTGAGGGGGCATGGTAAGGGTGTTGCATAGGCACATGATATTTCAGCTAATATGATTAGGAGAAGAGTTGGCCAGAGCAGAGCTGGGAAAGAGTGATAGCAGATGAAAGAGCTTATCCTATCATAAGGCCTCAGAGGGAAGGGGGCCTGGCATTTTGAGGAGGTGGAGAGGTTCAATGTGGATGTGAAACAGAGTATGAGGTGGGTTACAAGGGCAGGTAAAGGATAGGCAAAGGTAGAGTATGTAGGGTGGTGCCTCATACAAAGCAAACAAAGTCAGCCTTGGTATTAATGTTTTTATTATTAATCCTAAGGGCAGTTTGGAATCTTTGAGAGTTTAAAGCAGGGGGCTTCCTTGTTGTGATTTTCATTTTAGGTAGCTTAAAGTTACTTTTTGAGACTATAACCTGGTGAGGTACTGAGAAGTGGAGAGCCAGAAAAACACGCATGTTTTTCTGCATGTAAGGAATGTTGTAGGTGAGTCTACACTAATATTCTAAGTCCAGGAAGCCTAATATGTATCCTACCATTGATCTTGCAGTTAGGTACCCCCCCCCCCTTTTTTTAAGGTTAGCTCCTGATCGAGTTTTATTTGATCCTTCTCATTAGAGGAAAAAATCTTAAAGTGGATTCCCCTATGAATCTGTGGAAGGCAGGATTTGGGCCAGCCTGTTAATTAGTACACTTATAGTCCACTTGGTGTCACAGGTTTGGAACCAGACCATGGGCTGCCACTGTCTGACCAGGGTACCCCTAGTTCTTTACAGAAGTAAGGCCTTCAGTGCCCACTAGAGGATATCACCAAATGGTATCTTTGAAGGTCTAGAAGATATAATCATATGTAACATCATACCCTCCTGGCTTATGGCATTTTGTATTTTACACAGCCTGTGTTTTACACCAGAAACAGTGGATATAAAACTCTATGCCTTCCCATAAAATAGCAGATAGATGTGGTAAGTCAAATGAGGTCATCATTCTAGTAAGTCAGGAGTGCCTTTTAACACAGGGATTTTTATCTTATGGGATAGATAACCTATGGATTTCCCAGAGTGTGTCTCTTTGGAAAATAGAGTAACTAGTAGGGCAAAGATGGGAGAAATATCTTAGGAAAATAGAATAAACTTAATTGTAGGAATAAAAATAAGGAGAACGTGATAGATTCTTATTCTAAAAACATAAAGACAAGTTGATTTGAATAAAACCAAGGTGGTAAGCTACAGGCTGATGCAGAGAAACCCAAATGTTTCTTTGAAATGTGTGGCATCCAAACCACAAAATAAAGAATGATGTTAAACAAAAAGGCAAATCAGGATGAGGTAGGAAACTGATGAAGTACGCTGTATGAGTCTAGTTTTATACGGTGTTCATTTTCTTTTTAGGGTAGCTATATCTCCTTTAGGACAAAACCAGGAACAGAGATCCCACATGGCTGGCTTTGTCATCTCAGGCTGCCCTTTGTGTTTCTGATGATCAGCCACATTTTTAGTCTTTGCCTATCTTTATAAAAACCCTCAGGCCACCACCTGGGAAGCCCCTGAGCAAGAGGAGCTGTGGCTGGACTGGCTGAGTTTCCAGGTCAAACTGTAGGTATACAAAACTGTCTGAAGCATGACCTTATGCCGGGGCAAGAGAGTTAGTTACTAGTCTTCAGGTTGATCCTAATGCTGCACTTTTCTTAAATGATCGAAACTGCCAGTCTCCACACAATGAGGCAAATACATTGCCTTCATTAATCCATAAAATTAATTGTGATTATTAATTTTATGTGTCATATTGGCTGAGCCACAATGCCCAGATACTTGCTCAAACATTTTTCTGGGTGTTTCTGTGAAAGTGTTGTTTTTTGTTTTTGCATGAGCTTAACATTTAAATGACTGGACTTTGAGTAAAACAGACTATACTTCATAATATGAGTGGGCTTTATCTAATCAGTTGAAGGCCTTAGTAAAACAAGAACTGACCCTCCACAAAGAAGGAATTCTGCCAGGAGACTGCTTTGAGATTTGAACTGCAACTTTTTCTTGAGTCTTCAGCCTGCTGGCCTCCTGAATGAGATTTTGGACTCACCTGATAACACTGTAAAACAGAGTCAGGATGGTTTGGCCCAGTAGTGAAGGACATGTTCTTTGGCGCCAAGCAGGTCAAGTTTTAAGCCCATCATCATGAACAGCTGTACTTCTCTAAGTCTTAGTATTCAGTTTTGTTAAAAAATATATAATAATACAATATACCTACGTTTATTAAGAGTATTTTAGCTACAAGTGATAGAATGCAACTCAAAATGGCTCAAGCCAATGCTTCTGAAACTGTAATGGGCGTACAAATCATCTAGGGATCCTGTTGAAATGCAGAATCTGATTCAGTAGGTCTAAGGCCAAAAAAAAAAAATAAGTGGGGAAGAGTGCTTGTTTGTTTGTTTGTTTGTTTTGGTTTTTGGCTTCAGACACAGCTGGAACAAGTATTTCAGTAACATTTTCAAGAATTTGTCTCTTGGACTTTCAGGCTCTACCTTTCTCTTTGTTGGCTTCCTAGGCTTCTAGAATTACGTCTTAGCAGTTTAAAAATCACAGAGGAGATCGAGCATCTTCCTCAGTAGTTCCAGAAAAAGTTCTTTATGGGTTGGCTTTTTTTGCTCTTGTTTGAATTGTGGTTCACGCCTGAATCCGTCACAGTCACCAGATGAACCCAGTACTCTCCTTCATCTCCAGTCACAGCTCTGTGATCTTAGACTCCAAACTCTGTAACCATGAGAAATTTAGTTACCACTGGCCAACTTGAGCAAGGTTTTGGGAAAGAAATGTTGGATCTTTGAGGCCACAGCGATGAGTCTAGTCTGCACAGTGAGATATTTTGCTTATTAAGTAGTTCCCATTAATGAAGTGTTTCCTTGGAGATCTCCACAACTATCTTTTTTTTCTAATTGAAAGTTTTAATTAAGTTTAAATTAGACAATGTGACTATAAAATGGGAGAAATAAAATAGGACAAATAAAGGAAAACCTACAGAGGAAATTGATCTAGGAAAATGCACATTGGGCAGGCTCATGTGGGTGAGCTGAGATTAGATGGCTCATCTGTGAAGGCACCTTGGCTCCTTGTTATAAGTAAATGACCTTCTCCAATGAACAGAATGTTATCCTAATGGCCTCAAAGGCTTATTGCACCTCCCTAAGTTATTCCTTGCTGATTCGTAGGTCCACTGAGTGTAATGTACTTCCCCATATACACAGAGTAAATGACTAGAAGAATCTAGAGTTATTAAAGTTTAGACCAACTTAACATTTATATTATCAACTTCTGCTTTATCACAATGTGTTTTCTGAGAGACTTAATTTTAAAGACTACAAACACTTCCAACTTATCATTCACAGACCTCCTTTCCAGAAATATAAATGACTGGATAATAACCTGTTACCTGAGCATGTTGGCAAGATCTTGGCTCAGATACAATTTCAGGGGGCTTAGCTAAAGGAAGCTCATTATAGGTACCAAATGATTGGATTTTTGAGATTTTTCATTATGACTCATAGCACCACACATCACTCACTGTGAGTCAGAATGAATAGCAAAAGCAAACATGTTCACATTCATCACGCCAGTGTATTTGTTTCCTGGACTCTTGGAGAATAGTTCCTGGGTACTAAGTCAACCATGTTGAGTGCTGATTCAGAGAGAATGACTGGTCCACTTGGCAAGGTCAGTTTTATCCTCTCTTTGCCAATCACCCCAAAGAGTGTTTGGAAGTCCTTGGCAACATTTATTTTCTTTGATGGATTCATTCAGCTCTGGCAAGAGAAAATGTTTCTGAGTTGCCTGTGGTTGTAGTACAGAGCCGTAAATGTGTGCAAATAATTCCAAAATGGTCCTTTAGAAGTATCTGATCTTACTGGACTGATTTGAGATATTAAAGTGAAGTCACAGGTTTTTATTTGCCCTTAGGGTTTGGCAAAAGTGGTAAAAAATTTAATTATTCCACTAAACCTCCATAAAATATTTACTAAGTGACTGTATATGGTGGGTATGGTGCCAGGCACAGAGAAGACTGTGCTAGGGTAAAAATGGACATAATTGCTTTCCTCATGGAGCTTACTCTCTGTTTAGTGAGAACAACTTTAAAAAATACACATATCTAGAATTTCTAATTGTGATAAGTACAATGAAGCCAGTGAATTGGGGCACACTGGGAAAAGATAAGAGAAACATGATACTAATGAAGTTTGGGAAGGGGCGATACTTGGGCAAGAAGAAATGCCTTATGTCCTAAAGGAATCTTAATGATTCCCTCTTCAGCTCTCTGTTCAAGTGGATAGAGACCTCCAGCAATCAAAGTACTTTGGACATAGAATTGCTCTACACTTGTTGGATTGTATGAAAATTTTGAATTGTTACTTAATAGTCATAATTTATATGATTTAACTTATATGATTATAAATTATCAAAATGGACTAAGAAGGTCAAGAATGTTTTAAAAACGAAATAAATATTTTCACTTAATCTAATCAAGAATGAAACTCATTCTGCATATAGTTTTGTAAAATGTAATTTAAATACCTTTGATCTGTGGGTAAGAATTATTTTTGTGTATTTAAAGAACTAAGTCTAAGTTCCTTAACATTGTTGGTTCAGTAGCTTATTCCTTTCCACACTTAGTATTTATGTTCTATCAGCCTGTAATTTACTATAATCATTGCCATCATCACAACACCACTTATTTTGCAAAACCTTATGGAGCAATGTCTTAGTTACTTCAAGCTGCCGTAATAAAATTGGGTGGCTTAAAAAACAGAAATTTATTTCTTCATGGTTTGGGAGGCAAGAAGTCCAAGATCAAGGTGCTGTCAGTGTTGGTTTTTGATGATACCTCTCTTCCATGCTTTTCAATGGCCATATTCTTGATCTATCCTCATATGGTCTCTATTCTGTGCAAGAACAAAAAGAGAGTGAGCTCTGGTATCTCTTCTTCTTGTGGGAACACCACCCAGTCCTACAGGATCAGAGTTCCACCCTTGTAACTTCACTGAATTTTAATTATCTCCTCAAAGCCCCTATCTCCAAATACAGTTATATAAATTCATAAATATGAATTTTGGGAGAGACATAATTCAGTCCATTATAAGCATCTAGTTTGGGGCCAAGTTTATGTGAGGCACTAATACAAAGTGGTAAATAAGGCAGTCAGTATCTCTCCCTTCAAGGAGCTTCCAGTCTAGCTAGGTGGATACATAGTAGACAGATAACTGCATAAATATTTCATTTCTACTCTACCAAGTACATCTTGGGGAAAAAACAGACTATATGCAAAGACTAAAGATAGCACTTCTCCAGAAACTTTGAGGTTAACATTAAGGTTACTAAGACTAGTATTATGAATAGTTTCCTAATTTGAAATCTTGGAACAGATTATATGTGGTGGACAAAGAAAAATAATGAGCTGTAAAAATGGAAATTGAGAGGTTGTTTTTCTTTTTAAAGAGTAGTGCTATTTCCATCTCACATTGGGAAGTGCTTCATTTAATATAAAAATTCATGAGTGAAGGAGTTTCTTTTATAGTATTTGTTATGGCCAAAGGAACAGATGTTAGAGTGCTTTCTCCTTCATTATTTCAAGTCAGTCATTCAGTTATCAAAATCCAGTCTTTCCCTGAGAAACTGTATGAGAGAAGAGATGACCAATTGCTTATGTATTTTAGGCTATTAGGCAATCTGGGTATTTCCATTTCCCAAAAACACCTCCAAACTGCCAGTCTACCCCACATACCAGAAGCATAGTTTATTATTTTTTTTTCCTGTTAGATACTTTCCCTAACTCTTCCTTTGATGTACTTTGCCTAAGTCTGTAATCACAAACTGGACTTGGGCTTTGTTTGTAATCACAAGCTATGCCAGGCCCATTAAATTCATTTGTGTTGCTCAGCTGGTCTTGCGTTCCTAGAGGAACTGCAGAGTCAGGGCCCAGAAGCATGGATAATACAGTTTTGTTATTATACTCAGACTGAAGAATGTCGTAGCTGGAGTTGCTCCGAATCTGGGAAGTTTGGTTAGCAGAGTATAACTCACTGATGCAAATCCCCAAGTTGGCTGTTGATGATCAAAAAACAAAGATTGAGGTTTCCATCCTCATTTTACCCTCTTTTACAATTATCACAGATTTGATCTTGAACCAGAATAACAAAGGAACAATTAGGGTGGAGGTCATAGAAGAAAGTTGTCAACTGAAATCAAATAACAAAAGAACTAGAAGAGGAAGGTGGGGAAGTAAGGAGGGAGAATCCCTGAAGAAAACATCAGAAAAGCAAGTTTCTGTGCTGTGATTGCCTAGCTCATTAGGGCTCCATCTCTGTGTTAAATCCAAGGCTCCACCTGTATCCTGCTTCCTCATAATCTAACTCTCTCTTCATTACTCCCCTGACACCTGTAACATCATCCTCATTTATTTTACATGGCGTACATTTCCATGTCTTAAAAATATTGAGTAGTTAACCTATCATAAATTATCAAAAATAAACAAGAATGGGACTATTTATAACATGCGAAATACCGAGCTTTGTTAGATCCTGATATCAGGACAGATATTCATCAGATCTGTTTCACTAAATATACTAAAAATTTCAGGTGAAAAAGGGAGCTTACTGTGCACCTCTTCTCTCTTTTTTTTTCATATCCCTAACATGAGTAATTACTATTGTGCATTCAGTGTTTATCATCCACATAATACTTTTGCTGCAGACTCAGATATTCATAAATCTTACATAATATTGCTTTGCAGATTTTAAAACTTTATATAAGTGGTATCATTCCATTTATATCCTTCTGAATATACTTCACATTTTTCCATTTTCTTCTTGATAAAAATTCAGACTGTTTCAAATACTTTTTGCTATAATGAACTTTAGTAACCAACCTATACGTTTTCCCTTCCATACATATGCAAGTTTATTTCTAGAATATATGTTTAGGACAGTATATTAATTTCTTTGGGCTACCACAGTATAAACTGTGTGGCGTATCACAACAGAGTATTTTCTCTTATAGTTCTGCAATACAGAAACCCCAAATCAAAGTTGTCAGTCACTTCCTCCAGAAGTTCTAGAGGGTGTTCCATTTCTTACCTCTTCCAGCTTCTTGTGGCTGTTGGCACTCCTTGACCTGTGTCTGTTCACTCCATTCTCTGTGTCTGACTCATGGCCTTCTTGTCTGCACCTCTGCTCTTTTGTGTCTTCTTTTCTTACAAGGACATTTGTCATTAAATTTTTGGCCCACTTGGATAATCCAGGATGATTTGATTTTGAGATCCTTAAATTAATCATATGCAAATCCCCAAGGTCACGTTCACAGGTTCCAGATAGACAAATTTTGAGGGGCCACCATTCGATTCACTGCAATTTCCCAACATCAGCACTATTGACACTTTAAGCCAGCTAATTCTTTAGGGATAAGAGTGACCCGTAGGATGTTTAGCAGTATTCCTACTTTCTACCCACTACATTGCAATAGTATCCCTCCCTTCCTCCTTCTCTGCCCTTGCACCTACCTCCACATGTGACAAGCATGTCTAGACATTGCTCCTGGGGAGTGAACAACTCCTCTTCTCTCCTGATCTAAAAGAAAGTTACTGGATCGAAGGGTCTGAGCATTTTCAACTTTACCGGATACCATCAGTGGTTGTCCAAAGTCAGTGTAGCAATTTAAATTTTTATTAACAGAATGTGACAGCTCTTATAGCTCTGTAGTATGACCAGTACTTGATATTGTCAGATTATAACTTTTTCTGTTAATTTGATACTATCTCATTGTTGTAATTTACATCTTCCTGATTTTCAGTGTAGTTGCACATCTTTTATTTATTGTACATTTGGATTTCTTGGTCTATGAATTTCTTCTTCATATGTTGTCCAGCCATTCTTTTTCCTGTTACCATTTTTTTAAACTATAGAAGCTCTTTGTATCTTATGGAAATTAGTCCTTTTTCTGTTATTTCCAATATTGATGTCTTCTTATCTATAGGTTGTCTTTTATTTAGTTTATGGTATCTTTTGTGGTACCCAAGTTCTAAATTTAAAGTCAATTTATCAATTTTTTTTAATGATTCATGCTGTTGAGGTCTTTTAATGTCTCACTCAAGAGTAAAGAGTCAGACATGCTGGTTGAGCAAAAGACTAAAAAGAGTTAAAACATGTCTGAAAGAATTTAGTGCCGTGGGAGGTGTTATGATACATTGGAAAGGCACAGAACTTGAAGCGTGGAGACTAGTCCTAGGCAGCTTAAGCAGCAACTCTGTTTTGGAGAAAAACTCAACTGCTTTTTTTTCCCCCACGTACTTGTCTAAAGAACAAGAGGGTTTGGGTCTCTGCAAGACCCTAGTCCATTAAAAAAATTTCTACACTAGCGAGTTTTCTAAGGGGTGTATCTTCTATCTCAGTCATAGAAATCATCTTAACCGCCTTCGAGATTATTGGTAAAATTTCTTGGACTGTAATAAAGGAAAACACACAAAAAGGGAAACCTGTAAGGATTATATAAATCAAAGATAAAATGTCAGCAGAAAGCACATACTTTTTCTTTTCCTTTTTAAAAAATTTTTTATGTTTATTTTTAAGAGAGAGAGAGAAAGCTCGTGCGAGTTGGGGAGGGGCAGAGAGAGGAGACACAATTGCAAGCAGGCTCCAGGCTCCAAGCTGTGAGCACAGAGCTGGGGGCAGGGCTCAGACTCACAAACCACGAGATCATGACCTGAGCTGAAGTCTGACACTTAACCAACTGAGCCATCCAGGCACCCCTCTTTTACTTTTAAATATCCTGGGATGATGGCTCATCATGAACCCAACTGATATCTTTTGTGTTAACAAAATGTGTCAGGTTTAAGGCACACACATAATTTTTAGCACAGATATTTAAATTGTATTAGTTTCCCTTATAATTCTTATAATTGCCATTTGGTTAGTCTAGTGATAACTATTTGGGCACGTTTCTGAAGAGACCAAATACCCTCTCCTCATGAACACTTCACTAAACTTGATTTCAGTTTAACTGATGCTGTCAGTTTTCTTTCAAGGTAGATTTTGCCATGGATGATGTTATCTTAAGCCATTTTAGGGAGCACTTGAGATCCTTACAAATATCATGCAGTCAAAGCAGTAAATGAATTCTTGGACTTTTCTATGGTTAAAATCTTCCTTGTTTGGCAAAATGCAGTTTAATACTGCCACTTTTCCTTTTATTTTCTAGCATCCCATAACCTCCCCAAAAAAGTAGGTTTCACTCATTTTAGTCAGAAAGATATTCATTATAGGTATTACTTTATATTCATTATAAGATTACTTCAAGCCAATAATTCTATAACTATTAAAATCCAATTGCTATTAAGTCATAGAATGTTGAACTCTTATGTTTAATTTAAATGCTGGTTAAAGTTGGGAGCTTTCATTTATGCAATTGTGGGTGTGAACTGAGACTCTCAGCTTTTGATCAGTCAACAGTAGCATATGTCAATTTCTCTCTAGTTAGGTTGGGAGTTTGGCTTCATATGACATTAAAAAGAGGTGACACTTCTGGCCTACAATATGACAGATGACCTTTCCGGAGATCATGGCACCTAATAGATCATTTAACATGAGCAACTCTGACACATGACCAAATTCCTCAAGCATTAGAAAAACATCATGCAAGTCAATGCCATGTTGAAACCTGCTGTCATTTCCAATAAGTGTCCACAATTGCCATTGGCAGCTTTGAGAATTGTTGCCAATGATGCTAAGGACAGAGAGTCAAGCCACATTCATGTAGCATAGTTCAAATTTATCTCAGGGGAAGAAAATGATATCTAGAGGAGAAATCAAGGGATACCAGAAGAGAATTTTCCTTTCTTCTTGGACTTACAATGCAGTGGTTAAACTTTTGTTTGTATAACTAGAGATTCTAACTAGCAAATAAAATAGGTTACTAGTATTTGAAACAAAGGCATGTTTAGTAAAACCGTGTTGAATGAACAAACAGTAAAATGACTCACTGCTCATTCCTGTGACTATGCATAGTAACATATATCTTACTCATTGATTCAGTCACTTATTTATCCAGTTAATAAATAGTTATTGAGTGCCAACATTGGTCCAAGGACTAGACTAGGCACTGGGATTCAGGGGTAAGTGCAGAGACACTGTCTTGCTCTTATGAGACAGGAAATCAAATTATTGTACAGGGAACTAATTTAAAAATATCACAAAGAAATTTGAAATTGCAGCTATGCTGTTATAAAATAGAGGGCATTGGTGCTTTAAGGCTTGAACAAGGGAGGTTAGGGAATGCTTCTCTGATGAGGCAGTGTTAATTTGTGAGCTAGGGACAAGTAGAAGTTAAATATAATCAGAGAGGAATGAAATAATCTAGGCAGAGAACAGTGTGTGCCAAGGTCCTGTGGACAGAGAGAGAAGTGAGTGGTTTGTCAGGCTGGGAGAAGAGCAATGTGGTGTGTTACTGTATGAGGCTGGAGAGATGTTCAGAAGCCATGCCTGGCAGAGCTTTGTATGCAGTAGTCAAGTGTTTTATGTTTGCACCTAGAAAACAGGAAGTCATTAGAGAATTTAAGCAGAAAAATGACTTGATCAGATTTGAGTTCCAGAAAGATCATTCTGCCATATGAAGAGTGGAGATTGGAGGGCTCAAAGCAGGTGAGGATGAACGAGTTAGGAGAGTATTCTAATAGTTTGAATGAGGTGACAGCTTGTTGAATTAGAGTGGGGGTAGGGAGGGTAGATATGATAAGCAGTAGGGGGATTCATGAGATATTTAGAAAGTAATGGGACTTGGTAGTGGATTTTAAAAAGTTGCTGTTAAAAATGACCAACATCCATGCTTCTAGCCTATATAACTGAACGCCTCGTGATACCATGCACTGAACCTGGGAACGCTGACAAAGGACTGTCTTTGGGGAGGAAACTTATGGGTTTGGTTTGGGGCTGGAATTTTTTTGACACTTGAATATGTAGATCTAGAGTTTAGAAGAGTAGTCTAGACCAGAGATACAAAGCATAAAATTTGGAGTTATCTGTGTACAAATGGATGGTAATTGAAAGTAAATTACTGTGATAGGCAGAATAATGGCCTCCCAGAGATGTCCATGTTCTAATTCCCCAAACTTGTGGATATGTTATCTCACACGGCAAAGAGGAATTAAGACAACAGATGGGCTAGATGGATGAAGGATATTAAGGAGGACACTTGTAATGATTATTGGGTGTTGTATATAAGTGAAGGATCACTGAATTCTACACCTGAAACCAATATTGCACTGTATATTAACTAAAACTTAAATTTAAAAAAAAGATAGCAGATGGAATTAAGGTTGTTGTTCATCTTACTGTACAATAGGGAGATTATTTTATATTATTTAGGTGAACCTAATGTAATCTCAAGGGTAATTAAATGTGGAAGAGAGTGGCAGAAGAGTCAGTCTCAGAGTAATGTGATGTGAGAAAGACTTGACCAGTCACTGCTGGCTTTTAAAATGGAAGGAGCCGGGGCGCCTGGGTGGCTTAGTCGGTTAAGTGTCCGACTTTCACTTAGGTCATGATCTCATGGTTCGTGGGTTCGAACCCCGCGTCGGGCTCTGTGCTGACTGCCAGCTCAGAGCCTGGAGCCTATTTCAGAGTCTGTATCTCCCTCTCTCTCTGACCCTCCCCTGCTCACGCTGTCTCTCTCTCTCCTAGAAATAAAAAAAATAAATAAATTTAAAAAAAAATGGAAGGAGCCTCTCGTCAAGGAACAGGGGCAGCTCTAGAATCTGGAAAAGTCAAGAAAACAGAATTTCCCTTTGAGCTTTCAGAAAGACAGTTCTGCTGAAACTTTTTTAGTCCAGTGAGATAATAAATTTTCAGATAATACATTTATGTTGTTTTAAGCCACTAAGTCTGTGGTAATTTGTTATAGTAGCAATAGGGAATGAATCCAGTTACCTTGAGAAAAGTTAAATAGAGAGCCTAAACGTGAATCTTGGAACTCTAATATGTAAGGGCATATAGAGGATAAAGCTAACAAATGAGTTTGGGAAGAAAGAAAGTAGGAAAACCAGGAGGATTTAGGGTTCTGGAAGCAAGAGGAAAGAATCTTCCAAGGAAGTGGTCAAACAGGATGAGAAGTTGGTTTGGGTGAAAGGAGCTCATTGACAACTTCAGTGAGAGTTGATTTGTTAGGATGAAGGGAGCAGAGGGTGCTCCAGACTGAGGGTGACTGGGAGGTGAAGAGGCAAAGGTAAAGACTGTGGACAACTCTAAAGATATTGACTTGTGCAGCAAAAGGAAAAATCTTAACTTGGAATAATGTTATTGAACCTTGGCACTGTTGACATTTTGGACCAGATAATTCTGTTTTGAGGACACTGTTTTGTGAATCGTGGGAAGTTCAGCAAAATCCCTGGTCTCTATCCACTAGATGCCATTAACAATTTCTTGCTTCAATTATGACCGAAACCAAACCAAAAACAAAAAAGCTTCTAGACATTGTTAAATGTTCCCTAGGGGCAAACTGTCTCTGACTGAGAACTGTTGTTCTGTATAGAATATATAGAATCCCCGAATTTGTTTTTGTCAAGGTACATCAAACTTATTTTTTCCAAAGCTAACAAGGCCATCAAATGAATGGGATGCTATTTGATTGGATCTTTCAAAACTCATATCTCTAGATGTAGCTCATTTTGGGGGTACTTATGCTGAATTGATACAAAGTGATTTTGTATGCATGGTATTATGCAGGTTCTCATATAAGAACCTGAAAAGTGAAGGGCACCTTAGTGCTCAGTTGGTTAAGTGTTTGACTCTTGATTTCAGCTCAGGTCATGATCTCAGAGTCCCGAGATCCAGCCCTGCGTGGGGCTCTACCTTGGGTGTGGAGCCTGCTTGAGATTGTCTGTCTCTCTCTCCCCTTCCCCTACTCCCACATACACTCTCTCTCAAAAGAAAGAAGGGAAGGAAAGGGAAGGGAAGGGAACGAGAGGGGAGAATCTGAAAAGGTGGGCCTAGAATGGACTCCAAGTATGTTCAAATTAGGTTCTAACTCTACTTATACCATTTAATCTAGATTGGCAGCCAAATAATAATTGAACATGTTTACAAGAAGTTGCCCTTAACTCAGTGTTATCTTCCTACAGAATTCTGATGGCACTAGCTGAAATCTCAAAGCAGGTGCCCATCAAATTATCTTGAAGTTTTTCACACTGTAAAAAATAAAAGATGACCATGTGCCTGCATTCTAACCTGTTTGATGTAACATTTCAGAAACTTAAAGGAAAATGCAGTTTAAGCTTTGTTTCTGAGCTTTGAAGGAAAGGATTGCTTTTTTGGATTGTGTGCATATGTTGTCTCTCAGAGATGTGAAGACTATTTTCCTTACCATTATTCTCAAGATCTTCCTTGTTGACTTGACTCTTTAGGTGTGCCTCAGATGCCGAATTATGTGAAATCTGATTTATTTTATTGCTTTAATAATGCACTGTGTAGTTTGGGGAAAAGGATATGGAGAAGGTCTTGTGAAGTAAATTGAAAGCAAACTTTCACGCTTGATCACACATGTAAAAGTGGGAATAATTCAATGATGAGACATACACTTTATTAGAGGTCAATGTTCCTATCACGGTTATTAAATTTTTTAGCATTTTAATAAGCATGCTTTCCTCCCAACCCAGTTTTTCCATCTTTCTGATGCTGTTTTAAAATTATAGTTTATGCAGGACATTATGCTAAGTGAAATAAGCCAGACACAGAAAGACCCATACTGCATAATAACAGTTAAGGGCAGATTCTAAAAAAGTTGAACTCATAGGAGCAGAAAGTAGAATAGTGGTTGCCAGGGACTTGTGGTGGGAGAAATGGGGAGATCAAATGTCAAAGAGTACAAAGTTTCAGTTGTGCAAGATGAATAGATGCTGGAGATCTAATATACACTATGGTGACTATAGTTAATAATACTCCATTGTATACTTGAAATCTGCTAAAAGTAGATCTTAAGAGTACTCACTACACACATATAAAGGTAACTATATGAGAGGATGAATATGTTAATTAGCTTGATTGTGGTAATCTTTCACAGTGTATATGTATATCAAAATATCATGGTGTACACCTTAAACATTATATACATTTTTGTCAAATATACACCAGTAAAGCTGGAAAAAAGTAAAATTTTTATGACCTCATTCTGAACACTAAAACTACAGTCAATATTATAGAATTTAAATGATTTCTAGCAAACTATAAAGGACAATAGATTTAAATTTTATTTTATTAAAAAATTTTTTTAATGTTTTATTTATTTCTGAGAGAGAGAGAGAGAGAGAGAGAGAGAAAGATACAGCATGATCAGGGGAGGGTCAGAGAGAGAAGGAGACACAGAATCTGAAGCAGATTCCAGACTCTGAGCTGGCTGTCAGCACAGAGCCCAAAGCGGGGCTCGAACCCACGAACTGTGAGAACATGACCTGAGCCGAAGTCTACGCTTAACTGGCTGAGCCACCCAGGTGCCCCTAAATTTTATTTTAAATTATATTAGTAATACATGAATATCTTATTACAAAAACCATTAACAACAAAGATAAAATAAAAGTCTACTTTGGTATAAACTCCTCCAAATTTTACTCCTTTTCCCAGAGGTAAAAAACTGATACCAATTTGGGGTTTCTTTTTCCAAAACGTTTTCAATTCATTTCATATATATAGGTAACTATCAAGCTATATAAATTTGCTTAGTGCATATAGTTCCCTACCCATATGAAGTTGTAGAATACGTATTAATTAGATACCTTTTTAATGACACAATAAGCCTTGGATATCTTATGCAATCTCACATACCCTCATCTCTGTATTATTGCATAGTAGTGATGTAACATAGGAGCTGTTCTCCTATTGATGGATATTTTGCTTTTTAAACTGTTAAAGAAAACATAAATAAAAATATTTTTTACACTACATGCAATGTTGTAGTGGACACCCTTGTGTACATTTCTTCTGTGTGTGTGTGTGTGTGTGTGTGTGTGTGTGTGTTTATGTGTGTAAAAGCATTTCTTTGGGATTGATAGCTTCATATGGAATTGCTTGGTCAAAGAGTAGACACTTAAAATATATATCTTGAAAGATAGTTCCAAAAGGATGATGGATTTATAAAATGTTTTGTGATTAAGAATAAACAGATATACTGGGGTGCCTAGGTTGCTCAGTTGGTTGAGCATCCGACTCTTGGTTTCAGCTCAGGTCAGGATCTCATGGTTTGTGGGTTCTAGCCCTGTGTCGGGATCTGCACTAACAGTGCAGATTCTCTTTCTCTGTCCCTCCCCTGCTCACTTTCTCTTGCTCTCTTTCTCTCAAAACAAATAAACAAACTTTAAAAAAGAATAAGCAGATACATTAAAAATAAAAAACATTGGGACTTGGATACATTAGGACAGTAGATTCTGAGGTTTAGCAAGAATTTAAATTTTTTAAAATATACTTCTTTTAGAGCAGTTTTATATTTGTGGCAAAATTGAGAAGAAAGTACAGAGTCCCCTATCTGTTCTTTGTGCCCACTCATGCATAACATTCCCCACCAGTGCAGACTGCAGTGACACATTATCACCAAAAGTCATTTACATTAGGTTTCACTCTTGGTGTTATAGATTCTCTGGGTTTTGACAAATGCATAATGACATAGGTCCACCATTTGTTATACATAAGTTTCCCTGCACTAAAAATCTTCTGTGTGCCACCTATTCATTCATCTTTCTCCCCTAACTTTTGGCAGTCCCTTATCTTTTTCTGTCTCCATAATTTGCCTTTTTAAAATGTCATACAGTTGGAATCATACAATATGTAGCGTTTTCAGATTGTCTTCTTTCACTTAGTATTATGCATTTAATGATCATCTATGTCTTTGTGGCTTGATAGCTCATTTCCCATTTTTTTGCACTAAACATCCCATTATCTGGATGTACTATAATTTATTTACCCATTCACCTACTGAAGGACATCTTGGTTGCTAACAGTTTTTACCAATTGTAAATAAAGCTGTCATAAACATGGATAGATGCTTGTGTGGACCTAAGTTTTCAACTCATTTGGTTAAATATCAAGGAGCATTGTTGCTGGACTATATGGTAAGAGTACATTTAATTTTGTAAGAAACTGCCAAACTGTCTTCCAAAGTAGCTGTACCATTTTGCATTCCCCTCAGTAATGAATGAGTTCCTGTTGCTCCACATCCGATAGAGCATTTGGTGTTGTCAGTATTTTGGATTCTTGCCATTCTAATAGATGTCTAGTGGTAGCTCATTGTTTCAATTTGCAGTTTTTCAATGACATATGATCTGAGCATCTTTTTATATGCCTATTTACCATCTTAAACTGGGCTGCTCATTTTCTCATTGTTGAGTTGTAAGAGTTTCATATATACTTTGGTTAACAACCTTTTATTAGAAATTTTTTTAAAAGTATTTTCTTCCAGTTTGTGGCCTATCTTCTCATTCTGTTGAGTATTTAAACTTTTCAAAATAATTAATCAGAAATGTAATCCACATCGTTTTAAGACATTAACACCAAATTTAGCAGAAATGTTAAGAGATGTGGACTTGTCTAAGCCCTCTGCTCAGGTCATTTAAATGCCTTTTCCATAGTGACATGAAGTGGCTTTCTTCCATTTGCAAAAGAATTGCAACATGAGACCATGGATTTAGTTCAAGAATACCAAATTTGTGAGACCTGAGGTGATTTAATCCTTGGCAAAATGTGCTCAGCTTCTCATTTAAGAAAAATAATTAAAACAAACCAGGGGTGCTCATGCTTATATCTGCTGGATTTAGAAGTTTCCCTGTGGGAGAAAATTACGCTTTAATGAAGAATTAGTTTAAGCTGGGTGGATTAAGTTGCTAAAATTCATCTCCATAGTAATTTAGCAAGGGAAAAATTAAGAGGTTGGCCACAGTTGCTATTAATTTGGTCTGAGCTGAAGATCTCTGTGAATACCTCTAGGAAGGAATATATTCATTACATTTGATCATTTAGTTACAAAGTGCCAAAACTGCACATAGTGGGTCCTCATAAGTGCCATTGCTTATGAGCTGCATTCCCCTATGAATGAGCTGAGCTCATAATTCTCTTCAAATGCTTAATGACTATATTTTTCTACATTCATTTTACTGCATCTTCAATGTTCTAAGAACTAGTCTGTTTTGAGGGAAACACGAGTTTGTATAACATGATTTCTAGCCTTAAGGAATTTTATAGATGAAAAGAAGAAAGACAAATGTATGGAACTCCTATGACCCAAGGTGGCCCACATTCTTGAATGATTTGAGAGAAAAAAAATCCAATTTTTTTTTTTACCACTTTCTAATGTACAATTTGTCTTCTAAACAGTATTATTTAATTTACTGAAACTATAAACTGTGATGGTTAATTTTATGAGTCAATATGACTGGGTTCTGGAATTGGAGATATTTGGTTAAACATTTCTATCAGGAAGTTTCCAGATGAAATTAGCATTTGAATCACTAGACTAAGTAAAGCAGATTGCTCTCTCCAATGAGGGTAGTTTGACCCAATTCTTTGAGGGTATGAATAGAACAAACAGGTGGAGGAAAGGAGAATTTGCTCTTTTTGCCTGACTCTCTTAGCTGGGACTTACTCACAGACTAGGACTTAGGCCGTTAGTGCTCCTGATTCTCAGGCATTTGGACTCAGACTGGCAATGTAGTTACATACATATATTTGTGTGTGTGTGTGTGTGTCTCTCTCTCTCTCTTTTTATATATATATAGGTATATATATATACACCTAAGGTATATATATATACACACATCTCTCTATACATATATACACATATATATTAATGTATATAATTATATGTATATTTTATTTTTCTGGAAAACCCTGACTAATACAGGAACCAAAGTACTTAAATCTAAAGGATAATTTATTTTTAAAAAAAGACATTTGAAAAAAAAGACAAACTTTGCATTATACAGTCTCAAGCTGCTGACAAAAATGACAAATATTTCCCTGTTTCTCACCCCCCAACAGTATCATTTCATATGAGAATATAAAGTTGGACAATCAAAGATCGCTCAGATTGTATTTAGCAGCACATGTCAGGTCAATTTATTTTAACATGCATAAGGCTGAATTGTTAGTAATAACCATGTCAGGGAAGACCTGTAGGAAAAATCAATATTCCTGTTGAGATTTGTCAATAGTACTTAATGATTTTATGCATCTACTATATAGACATGAAGAAGGCTCAATTAAAACCCATAGCAGAGTACTCAAACATTGCCTAAAAATGAAAAAAAAAATTATATCAAAACCACACAAGATAAACATGACTAGCAGATTAACTTTTAGTTGCAATGGCCAGATATGTAATAGTTGTTAGAAAATTACAGGCTCGATCATGATAAGGCTGTGCCCCACTTTCCTCATTTAACAACTGTGATAATAAAGTACCTACCTCTCAAGATTGTGCTAGAGATTCAGTGAGATCATCTAGGTAAACCTGATATATAGGAAACTCTCCATACCCATTTAAAAAATAAAATCCAGCAGTGCTTCAGAGATCATCCAATAGAGATAATTGCTCTGAATTTCATTCACAGACCTCACTCTCTTGGTGAAAGTCATTTAATGAAAGCAAAGACCTTTCACAGACACATCTATGAAAGAAAGAGAGGGAAAAAGGCTGCATAACATGGTTAGTGAAGAGGCATCTGGATTGAATAATTTATGCAGGTGAACTGCACTAAAATTTTATAACATAAATGATAGTGTGATGCCTATCATTTCTCAAATACTATAAGATTAGTTCTTCATGTACATATCTCATTTAATATTTACAGTGACACGATGAGCTAGGTACTCTGTGTTATCCCCATTTTATAGAAGGAACTAAAGCATGAATAGGTTCAGCAAATTGCCTAGTATCAGGTGACTAATTAATAAATGACAGAGCTAAGACTATAATAATGGATATTGGCAAATCATATTTCATATTGCAGTGAGGCCATTTAAAAAGACACTTAGGGAGAGCCATGGGTCCTTCTCCACACTGGGCTTTAGGTTATATATTTTTAAAGTGCAACAGATAATCTCTAAAATCCCTGCATGAGTTATTATTGTATACAGATGGTCTCTGACTTACAGTAGTTTGACTTACAATTTCTTTAGGCTTTTTGATGGTGCAAAAGTAATACACGTGAAGTGGAAACTGTAGTTAGAATTTTGAATTTTGCTCTTTTCCCAGGGTAGTGGTGTGTGGTACAATATTCTCTCCTAGTTTTGGGTAGGGGCAGTGAGCTTCAGCTCTCAGGCTGCCATGTGATCACGAGGCTAAACAATTAATATGCTTAAGATGATTCTGTACCTGTATAACCACTGTGGTTTTCACTAGCAGTACAGTATTACTGTACTGAATAACTTATCTGAGATAATAACCTGAGATAATCAATACCTTATTATAAAACAGGCTTTGTGTTACATGATTTTGCCCAACTGTAGGCCAGTGAGAGTGTCCTGAGCAAATTCAACTGGGCTAAGCTAAGCTGTGATGTTTGGTATTTTGGTTGTATATTAGGAGAATTTTTTACCTGGGATAGTTTCAATTTATGGTGGGTTTATCAGGACATAACACCATCATAAGTCAATAAAGATCTATAATTTTGCCTATGTTTTGATGGCACACATGGTTTTTCTAATGATTTATACTCTGAAGTTTGAGAACAAGTGTGCATGGTTTTACATTTTTGATGAAATGAGGGGTAAATGATGTGGTGACTAATGCTAAAAGCTCTTGCTGATTCATTCTGGGATGGTCGTATGTCTCCCAAGACCACCTTTGTAGGCTTTCTTCCACTCCATTATTTCTGCTTTGATGGATGTTGATATTACCATGTTCCTGCCTAAGTGTCTTGGTACCTCTAATTTTTTCTAAATCAAATGAGGTTTTAACAAGGCTTATGGGTGATTCTTTGTCATTAAAATAACAAATGGATTGAAAACAGCCTTCTGTCTCTTTGGAATCCACCACCATTAGTGGACTATAATCCAGCTGGTAACAGAACAGCAGAGAGCTAGGAGGCTATCAAAGAGTGGAAAATGTAAAATTTCCTGTGGTGTGTCAGTGAGGATAGAGATTCTCCAAAGTTTCAGAAAATAAATCTGAATTCCTGGCTGGTAAGTTTGACTTTCTAGAGCAGATCCTTATAAATGTGAAGTGGGATTGGTTCAGGGACAAAGGCCATCTTGAAAAACATTCCAAGCTTAATGTTTCTAACTGTATCCCTGTTGAAGGCTGAAAAATTAATAGATATTGCATGTTTATTCTTCTAGAACTCTAAACTATAAAAATAAGTTGAGTAAGCATTTAAAATTTTATAACTAACAAGATTTCAAACCTTAGGGAAAAAATTGAGTGTAAAACAGAACATGGCTCTCCTCTAGGCTGAGATGCTAATATTGTTCTAGGAATTCTGTTTTAAGTCTATGGAGCTATCTAGAGGAGCAGGAATTGGGATATTAGGTCCAGTAGGGCTGGACTCCTCTGCCTGAAGCAGATCCTCACCAGGGGGAGTAAGATCAATATCAAAGCAAGAGAACAATTTTACTTCCTGTTTCTGATCTTAGTTTTGGGGGGAAAATTGGAGATTGAGATTGATACAATCATGAGAAAAAATGATAGGTCTTTCAACAAACTGCCAATTGAAACTTTTAAAAGTAATGACTATACTAAAGATGTTGAATTCAGGTCAATTTAGGGCTTTAACTAATGACAATAGCAGAGACCACAGGAAGCGATAGAGTACTCAAGCTGACAGTAAATTACATACAGAAATGGGTTAAGCTACTCCTCTCAGAGTGAATGCAGAGGAGCCTCAAACTCCAGAAACTTCAAATTTCTTTCTCACCCTCACTTTTTAGATAGCTAGTTGTATGATCTGGGCAAGCCTTTTCTCTTTAGGGACTTCTAGTTTCATGGAGAGTTTGGCTGACTCATCATTTCGATTTCTTTGACTTCTTATGTTTTATAATTTTAGATTTGCTTCCATGTATGTTTGGTGGTAGAAATAGGAGCAATAATACATTTTACTTTTTATATAATTTTCAGGAAAAGGGATCTTACCCAACTGCTCAAGTTCATGGTAATCTCCCTCATTCCTCTATTCTAGAGTATTTGTGGTTGGCATCCTTTATTTGACACCTATCAGTGTTCTGAACAATTTGTTGTTAGACCCTTGAAGGGAAAGAATTATGCCTTATTCCATTTTGCATCTTGAATTCTTGGCACAATAACTGAATGTGGTTAGTAACTATCACCACTTCTATTGACAACAACAATAAATAAAAATGTCAGCAGTAATAGTTATTTATTTGATGTTTACTGTGTGGTAGGCAGTGTGGAAGGCACTTCATATACATAATATTATTTAGGCCTCATGAAATGAAAAACAGAGGAACTGGGCAACTTGCCTAAGGCCACACAGCCAGCAATGCCCTGAGACCACTTGGGCTCCAAGGCGACAAGAAGTGGTAGAACTTATAACTTAAGGATATGTTATCTCCAAAGCAATGCTCTTATCTCTACCACAGTATGCTGCCTTCCCTTGAAAATTTCTTAAATAACTACTAAAAATTATCCTTAGCATTTCGTTTTAGAAATCTTAGAGAATAGGTTTGGCCATCAATTTTATAGTTTTCTTTTATAGTACTACAAAAGCATTTCAAGTTGGAGATGATAATCGTAGGTTTATTCTGGAAGGCAATGTTTAGAATACGTATATAGAGGTACTTTTTAAAGAGTTGTAAGTGAATAGACTTCAACGAGATTAAGAAAAGGAATTGATTAGCTCATTTTATAGAAAAGTCTAGGAGAGGTCAAGCTTCAGACAGTGCTGATCCAAGTGACTTAGTCATGAAATTTCTTTCTTGATCTTTAAATATCTTGGTTTTGCTTTCCTTGCTTGTTCCCAGATGGCTCAATCCTTGTGGCAAAGAAGATTGCTCTAAGAGCTCCAGATTTTCAGAATTTATAGGGTTCATGATTCTGGCAGAAAAGAAGCATCATTCCTAATAACCTGACAAAAATTGTAGAGGACAATACCTAAAGTAGCTTGCCAATCTCTGATCAATTGATGTGTCCAGAAAGGAGGAAGCATTCTGATAAGTGTTGTGTACTGAGATCTCCCCGATGTCTTAGGAGGCAAGAAAGTCTGGCTGAGCCTCAGTCAGGCCATGTGATATGATCAAGAGTATAATGAAATTGAAAGTGGGGATGGATAATTCTCCAAATGAAATGATAATGCAGATAAACATCATAGCCTGCCACAAAATCTCCAGCTTTTTCATTGTTAACAAATGGTGTTCTTCCTGGAATATTAGAAAGAGCAGAGGGCTGATAATAGAGAGCAGGTTTATACCCATCCCTTTTTTGCCTCTGACTAGGAATGTATCCTTCAACAAATCATTTATCCTCTTTTGATTTTAGTTCTTTTATCGGTAGAAGTGTAAGGTAGGATGATTAGATCTTCCTGAACCTTTCCAACTCTGGCATTCTGTTTCTGGGTGCTAGTGATGATTTTTATCAAGTCCTCTGAACAGTAACGAAAGTCGGTTGCTCCTTTTAATACAGATTGGTGATTACATGCTTTCTTTAAAAATTCTAGTTAGTATCTACAGTAAGTTAATATATCCTTTTCAATTCTGCCATTTATGAAGTACACTACTGAAGACATTAGATCTGTCATGGTAAGCTGATCTATAAACATGGTGCAAGGATTGTATTCTTAGTGTTCTGTACATTAATAACATTTTTTTGTTTGGCTATGTGAGCTCTATGGGGACTGCAATCATGTCTATCTTGTTCAGTACTGAAGCTCCAGTGACTCGCTCAGTCCTTGATATATAACAGATGCTTACAAAATATTAGTTGAAAGATTAAAGTATAAAAATAAAACCTGTAAAATGTCTTAAAGCTCATACACTGTGGAGTCTTCTTGAGTATGAGTGACTATATATAACCCAATATTTTGTATGAAAATAATACAAGTTGTAAATGGAAGCAATGTGGTTTGAACCCATTTGGCCCAAGATTACAACTCAAGAAGTTTCTGTAGTTACATGATATTGCCTCTCAGAGGACCTCAAAGTTCAAAGCCCAATGCTTTCTGGCTCTTGTAATTGGTTTCCTTTCTAATGCCCCATATTGAGTCCACTTTCAGAAAGCAAATGACAATTTTCTACATCTTCTAATTTGTTTTTAACTAGTCATAGCATGCCTTGATCTACAAAGAACCTTTTTTTCCTTTTGTTACCGTAATCACAGTAATCCATTCTTCTGGGTTAGGACAGAGAGTTTGGGTCCTATTGTTCTGAGTACATTTCAGATTTTTTTTTTTATGTGCAGGGTGCACAAAATAGCATGGCTAGATTACCTAAAGATAGGGCTTTCTCCATGTTACTTTCTTAATCAAGAATAAAGTCTTCAGTTGTGTTTTCATATCCTCTAGTATTGGTCTAAACTCACTATCAAATTTAATTTTCCACTACTCAACCTAAAGGCCCATGGTCAAGGTGATCCAGTCATTTAAACTAACATCTACCACATACCTTGTCCACATACCTTGTTTATGAATTCTCTCCACCTTGAATCTGTCCACCAATCCAAGGCCTACACATCACCAAATACTTGGATTGAAGTTAATATTATCCAGAAAGATTTTTAAAATTGTAACTAAATTTCCCTTATTTGAATTTTATATCATTAATGGATTAAAACCTGCATTTCCCAAGTTGCTCTTAACACAAGTCTGGAAAAAAGTGTTCAATGATCAAAGTGATTTGGGAAATTTTAGGGACTATGGAAGACAATTTGTGAAATTGTACTTGTTACTTTGAGTTTTCTTGAGGGCAGAGAGTAAGGGTAATTCATTATATGCATTCAGTGGCTTGTGTAGTCCTTGTCACATAGGCGTTCAACAAATGTAGAATAAATTAATAATTATTCAACAATTTAGACATTAATTACGTACTAGATTATATATATTTCCATTTGCTTTGATATTTAAAATCTTATTTTGTCAGGAAGATAGAAATCATCTTAAGGACAGCACCACTGTCTTACCAGTTTGTATTTTTCATAACATTTAGTTCAGGACTTGTCTGCTGAATGATAATGAATATAAACTTGTAATGTTGCTCACACTTGGCCATTTGTATGGAGGCATAGTGAAATTAATGTTATCTTGACAGTTGGAATATAGAAAACATCTTTGATTAGTATTCCATCTTCCAGGATTCACTCTGAAGCAGGTATTCCCATATTACATTTGGCTGAATATTTGGCGGTCTTTCCCCTAATTTATTGGATCAAGTGTAGTCATTCTATTTTTCCTCTTACAAATCTGTTAAACCAGGACATATATTATGAGTGTGAGAAAAATTGTGCATTGACTAGACCTTTCAACCTAGTTTTCTATAAACCCATGAATGTCTTTATACTTCTGAAAACATTCTATAGAAATGACTTATAAATCAGAAGTTAAGTGTTTCTAAGGCAGAAACTTGAAATTTTGAAATAAGCCAAGGCATTTAATCAATTACTTGGAGATATGCACACCATGCTAGGAATTCTGGCAGAGAGATTTCTCTAATAACCCCTTACTAGTACTGCTATTCCCTGAGATGATACCCTGTTGACAAGGAAAGTTTTCTATAAGAATTCATGTATTTAAAACTAATTTTCTTAGACTTGTGTTCCTCTGAGTGTTTGCTATAGCTCCAGAATCTGATGCAGTATATTTCAATTTGATTTTTTTAGCCTTAAATTTATTATTTGCTTGTCTTATTTATAGATACCTACTATAATTGGTTTCAATAAATTCTAATGATTATCTAATTATTTATTATTCCTATTGCTCTATACACTAATAAATTCCTAACAATTTTTAGGAATTTATACTATCAACTGGCCTTAGGAACTTCAGGAGAATGAACATTTTTAAGTGAATCATCTAAACAACTGTGATTATCAAAGTGTCGAGAACTAACTTACAAGAGAATAGGTTCCAGAAGATGAAAGCAGTCTCTCTTCCAAGATTAGCTAGGCAAGTTCTCCAGCAATTTCTTTCCAGAATAGAAAGCACAGGAGTGATTTCACACAGTGGGCTGATCTTCTTATAATAATTGCCTTTTTGAAGTTTCTTGAGAGCATACTTATTTTCTTATACATGGAAAAACTTTATGGCTTTCCTCTAAGTAATTATTGTGAAGGATCTTGGAGGTAGAGACCTCAATTTTCAGCCTAAAGAACAATTTAAAATGGTGCACATATACTTCACCCCTGGTATGCATCATAGACTCATTTCTTCTGCTGTTGAATCCTTCCCAATTTACATCTCTGGCATCTTCCCAAATTCCACATTTTTTACTTTTTAACTAAATGTGTGAGGCTTTTGTAACGTTTAGTGACCATATAAACGATTAGTTGGCAGCTCCCTAGGGCTTTGAGGCTGCATGCCCATATGACAACAAGGTTTATTAAAGATTGACAACAAAAATTCTAAGGATATGTTTTTATTTTTAAAAATTGGCACCATTTATTTTCATTTAGGAGCTTCATTGGTTCCATATCCATTTGGATTTTTGAGAGGTTTGACCTAACCATCACACAGAGGCACTTCCAAAGAAAAGCATTGTGGTCTCTGTTTGACATTGTGTCTTATAAATTTGACAAAGCATGTTCAGTGATCTGGGAAAACCTGTTTTACCACAAAGGAGGCAAATCTGAAGACAGGAGACCAGCATCTCTGGGAGATCTTTGAACAAACTTGATAAGACTAGAACCATGGGCAGCAGCTATTGCCACTAGACAGTGATGGTTAATTTCACTGGCTTCCTGAGATTCTTAGAGACAGTGAGCAGGCATGAAAGTTCACACTAATAATTGCACCCCGTCATATGACAGGTGTGTGTGTGTGCGCCCGCGCGCGCTTTTTAGGGAGGTAGGAAAAATGAGGAGATGGGCTACTGTCTTAGTCTTCTCAGGCTGCTATAGCAGAATACCTGACAGGGTGGCATATAAACTGAAATTTATTTTTCACAGTTTTGGAGGCTGATAAGTCCAAGATTAAGGTGCCATGAGATTTTGTGTCTGGTGAGGGCCTGATTCCTGATTCATAGATATCTTCTTTGTGTCCTCTCATGGTGAAAGAGTTAAGGGAACTCTCTGGGATCACTTAAAATAAGGGCACAAATCTCATTTATGAAGGCTCTACCTTCATGACCTAATACCTTCCAAAATCTCCACCCCCCCATACTATAACATTGGGATTAGGATTTCAACATACAAAATTGGAGCAGGGCAGGACAGACACAAACTTTCAGTCCATGGCATTTACCCTGTGCACTCAAATGGAATCCCTTTGTACCTGATGATAGTAACAACATTTAAATAGGACTTTATAATCCAGAGTGTTTTTCCTTAGATTTCAACATTTGTTTCTAATACCAGTATTCAAGATACTTCAAGATAATGCCCAAACTTCTTGGGGCACCCAGTGGCTCAGTTGATTAAGCATCCGACTCTTGGTTTCAAGTCAGGTCATGATCTCACAGTTTGTGGATTTAAGCCCGACATCAGGCTCTGCACTGAGAGCATGGGACCTGCGTGGGATTCTCTCTACCTCCTTCTTTCTCTGCCCCTCTTTTGCTTGTGCACCCACACACTCTCTCTCAAAATAAATAAATAAATGTGTTTTTTTTTTTGTTTTTTTTTTTTAAGCTACTGCCCAAACTTGTTTACCTGATTTAAGAGGCTTTTCTGGTATGGCATCTTCTTACTGCTTCAGTATGTCTTTTCTTTGTCCCTTTCTGAGATTCTGTGCTCTAACCAGACGAAAGTCTTGCTATTTGCTAAATAACCAACTACTTCTTTCAGGTTTTGGACATCTGTTTCTTCTGCCAAAATCCATTTTGTGGCCACCTGCCATGTATGAGACGTGTCCTGACCCCTGCTAGATAAGGAGTCCTTTCTACAGGTGTCCATAGCTGCCTATATATCACTTATTTTAGCACCTACATACTGTATTGTTATTGTTTGTTTGCTTCTCCACCTTCCTTGTTAGATTAAAACTCCCAAAGAGCAGAAATCATGTCTCATTCATCTCTACAGCCTTAGTACCTGGCACACACCAATCAAGTGTAACTACTTCTTAATTTGTTTGGTTAGATAGGACAGATCCCATCATTGCCATCTTATAGATAAGTGAATGAAAGCTCAAGCAGGGTGAGAGGGCTTTTTAAAGAAAGCAAGTAACAGATTTAGAACATAAATAACAACAGGGGCAATAATATTTTAAAGATCCTCAACCAGGGACCACATACATACTGGCTCATTAAATTTTCAGATTAACTCTCTAATGTAGGTACTCTTACTATCCCTTTTATCAAAAAGGGATTTAAGTCTCACAGAGGTTTATTATCTTATTAAATGTCATACAACATGATAAGAGAATTTCTGATTCCAGCTTTTGTCCTCCATTCATTTACTTTGCTGCCTCTTAGGCATTTTGGTTATATATCCAGGTTCTCTTCTAAACTGCATGAAGCAGCAACCATTTATAGAAAAAAAAAAAACAGATAGCAAATCAAAGGGTTGTTTTGCCTGCAAAGTTGTGAAACATTAGTTTGACTGATGAACTTCACTGAATTGATAGATCAAGTTCAAATTAATCTTATCCAGACTGCTATTGATTCTATAGACTCTAATTATATCCTTTCTCACACTGTATTCTAGACTCCAAGTAACATAGCCAAATTTAAATTTGCAGACACAAAAATATAAGAACCCTAGAATGTATGGGGAATTGTCCCAAATGTTCATGCTAGCACCAAGAAAGTTAACTGTTTCTTCCCCACACCCTTTGGGTACAAATCACTGTCATATATAAAACTTTGATTTAGGTGGTCTAAGTCTGACCTAGACTGGCAATTTATATACTTTATGAGATGCATTTATGTTCTGGTAAGTTGTGTACAGAATCAGTTAGAATTGACAGGCTCATCCTCTCCCTCTTTGGGGCTCCCTGAGCACTTAGCATGCATCACTCACGGAGTCTTTTTTTAAATAGTTTATTGTCAAGTTGATTTCCATATAACACCCAGGGCTCATCGCCACAAGTGCCCTCCTCCATGCCCATCACCCCCCTTTCCCTCTCCTCCACTCCCATCAGCCCTCAGTTTGTTCTCAGCATTTAAGAGTCTCTCATGGTTTGCCTCCCTCCTTCTACCCAAATATTTTTTCCTTCTTCTACCCCACAGTCCTCCGTTAAGTTCCTCCTAATCCACCTATACACGCAAACATATGGTATCTGTCCTTCTCTGCTTGACTTATTTCGCTCAGAATAACACCCTCGAGTTCCACCCATGTTGCTACAAATGGCCAGATTTCATTCTTTCTCATTGCCATGTAGTATTCCATTGTATAGATAAACCACATCTTCTTGATCCACTCATTCGTTGATGGACACTTAGGCTCTTTCCGTGTTTTGGCTATTGTTGAGAGTGCTGCTATGAACATTGGGGTACACGTGGCCCTATGCACCAGCACTCCTGTATCCCTTGGGTAAATTCCTAGCAGTGCTATTGCTGGGTCATAGGGGAGTTCCATTGTTCATTTTTTGAGGAACCTCCACACTGTTTTCCAGAAGGGCTGTACCAGTTTACATTCCCACCAACAGTGTAGGAGGGTGCCCGTTTCTCCACATCCTCGCCAGCATCTAAAGTCTCCTGATTTGTTCATTTTAGCCATTCTGACTGGCATGAGGTGGTATCTCAGTTTGGTTTTGATTTGTATTCCCCTGATGAGGAGGGATGCTGAGCATAGTTTCATGTGTCTGTTGGTCATCTGGATGTCCTCTTTGGAGAAGTGTCTGTTCATGTCTTCTGCCCATGTCTTCACTGGATTGTTTGTTTTTGGGTGTGGCATTTCTTGAGTTCCTTATAGCTTTTAGATATGAGCTCTTTATCTGTTATGTCATTTGCAACTATCTTTTCCCATTTCATTGGTTGCCTATTAGTTTTATGGATTGTTTCCTTTGCCATGCAGAAGCTTTTTATCTTGATGAGGTCCCAGTAGTTCACTTTTGCTCTTGATTCCCTTGCCTTTGGGGATGTGTCAAGTAAGAAATTACTGCAGTGGAGGTCAAGGATGTTTTTTCTGGCTTTCTCCTCTAGGGTTTTGATGGTTTCCTGTCTCACATTCAGGTCCTTTGTCCATTTTGAGTTTATTTTCATGTATGGTGTGAGAAAATGATCTAGTTTCATTCTTCTGCATGTTGCTGTCCAGTTTTCCCAGCACCATCTGTTAAAGAGGCTGTCACAGAGTCTTAATCAAACAGTATTCTGGTAAGTTGAGAACGTGCAGCCTCTACCTTTTCCCTACCACGTTAGGAGCTCCTTACAGATAGGGGGCACATCTCATTCATCACTGTATCCAAAGTTTGAGGCACTTGTTTGAGCTCAGGATATGTGTGTTGAATAAATGAGTTGATTTGGCATTGGTAGGACAAATGAGCCTGAAAGCTCTTTCTCTCTCCATAGCTTTCTGATTTCCATTTCAATTATGTGGGATACTCAGAGTTTGCAAGTGTTCTTCCTCCAGCCTAAAGCACTGGTCCTCCTTCAGATGGTAGTGCTTCCTTTTATGGTATCTTATATTGTGTTCTGAGACTGTGCCTATTGCAGAAATATTAGTATCCTGCCTTTAAATGATGGAATAGCATTTCCTGAAGATGTTTCAACTGCCTTTTTTTTTTTTTTTTAATGTTTTATTTATTTCTAGGAGAGAGAGAGAGACAGCATGAGCAGGGGAGGGTCAGAGAGAGAGGGAGTCACAGACTGAAACAGGCTCCAGGCTCCGAGCTGGCAGTCAGCACAGAGCCCGACGCGGGGCTCGAACCCACGAACCGCGAGATCATGGCCTAAGCGAAAGTCGGACGCTTAACCGACTAAGCCACCCAGGCGCCCCTCAACTGCCTTTTAAATCATCATCAGGTTAGCATGACAGTTTCTTATTGTTTATATTACCAGGTGCCCTGCTTTATGCACAAGATTTTTTTTAAAACACCTCTGTTGAGGTATAATTGACATAAAATAAACTGCACATATATATAGTGTACAATTTGATAAGTATTGATATATACTGTGAAAATATCACCACAATCAAATAGTGAACAAATCTGTCACCCTGAAAATTTTCTTCTTTCCTTTATAATCTCTCCCTCTCTGGTTTCCTTATCCCTTTCTCCATCACTAGGAAACCACTAATCTGCTTCCTATAGTTATAATTTATTATGCATTTCCTTGAGTTTACTTAAATGGAATCACAAAAGATGTCACTCATCTCTGACTTCTGTCCCTCAGTGTAATTATTTTGAGATTCATCTGTATAATTGTGTGGATCAGTAGTTAATTTACTTTATTTTGGAGTATTATTTCATTGTATGGATATACCACAATTTGCTTTTCTTTACATTTGTTCATTGATCTTTGGCTTGTTTCCAGTTTTTGGAATTATGAATAAAGCTGCTGTGAACATATGATATATACTTTCATTTCTTTTGGATAAATACCTAGGAAGGGAATGGCTGGATCTTATGGTAGGTGCTACAGGTTGGATTGTGTCCCTCCAAAAAAGATATTGTTGAAGTTCTAACCCCTTCAGAATGTGATCTTATTTTAAGTAGGCATCTTTATATAGGTAATCAAATTAGAATAAAGCCATCAGGGGGGACTTTATGCAGTACAACTTGTATCTTTCTAAAAAGGGGAAAATTTGGACACAGAGACACACACACACAGAAAGAATACCATGTGAAGATGGATGTAGAGATTGGGGTGATGATTGGCAGCAAACCACTAGGAGAGAGGCTCAGACAGATTTTCCCTCACAGCCCTCAGAAGGAATCAACACTGCACCACTTTGATCTCATACTTCTATCCTCCAGATCTGTGAAACCATACATTTCTGCTGTTAAGACACTTAGTTTCTAGTACCTAGTTGTGGCAGCCTTAACAAAATAATAGTTTTTGTTATTACAAAATAATAAAAAAAAGTATATTTAACTTTTTAAGAAACTGCCCATTTGTTTTCCGAAGTGATTGTACCATCTTATATTCCCTACATCAGTGTCTATGAGTTCCTGTACATGCTCCCCAGCACGTAGTATAGTGATTCTTTCTAAGTTTAGCCATTCTAATAGGTATGTAGTTGTATTTCATTGTGGCTTTAATTTGGATTCCCTAATAAATAATGATGTTGAGAATCTTTTTACCTGTTTATTTGCTATCCATATATCTTCTTTGATAAAGTATTTGTTCAAACCCTTTATCTATTTTTGAGTTATTTTCTTATCTTGTTTTTGAAAGTTCTTTTTATTTTCTACATGTAAGTCCTTTATCAGATATGTGATTTCAAAAACAAAAATTCTGCAACTCTGTTTTTCATCTTTTTATAATAATATATTTTGAAGAACAGAGTTTAATTTTGATTACATTTAATTTATCTATTTGTTCATTTATGCCCCTACTTTCAGTGTTATAACCAAAAAATCCTTTGTCTATACCAACAGCACAAGCATTTTCATGTATATTTTCTTCTAGAAGTTTTCTAGAATCTAGAAGTTTTATATTACATGTAAACATAGAATTAATCTTGAATTAGTTTTTATATATGGTGTGAGGTATGAATTGATTTGTCTTCTGTTTGTGTATTGATATCAAATTGTTAAAATGCCATTTGTTGAAAAAGTTATTTTTTCTTACATCAATTACCTTTGGACTATTGTAAAAAATTAATTGATCATATATGTGTGGGTCTCTTTGTTGATTCTTTTCTGTTCTATTCATTTCTTTGTCCACTCCTATGACAATACCTTACTGTTTTGATTGCTGTAGCTCTATGGCTTTGAATGGGGGATGATTTTGTTCCCTGGGAGCATTTGGCAATATCTGGAAACACTTTTGATTGTCACACTTAGGGGGGGATACTACACATTTATAATAGGTAGAACTCAGTAACACTGCTAAATATCCTGCAATAGATGGAGGCTATTTAGCACCAAATGTCAATAGTACTGAGATTGAGAAATCATCATAGCTTCATAATACATCTTGAAATCCAGTAGTACAAATATTCCAACTTTGTTTTTCAGGGTTGTTTGACTACTCTAGGCCCTTTGTACATCCATGTAAATTTTGAAATAAGCTTATTAGTTTCCTCCAATATTCTGACGGAATATTTCTCTTTCCATCTTCCTCTCATTTCCATCTCTTTCATCTTCATTTCTCTTTTCATCTCTCCATCCAAACAATTCACATTTCATTTTCCCCATCTTGACTTCCCAACTCAACCACCAGAAATGATATTAGGAGGATCACATCCAAAAATGATAAATACCCAAAGTTTATAAAGAATTTACAAAACACAGCACCCCAAAAATCAATAATCCAATTAAAAATGTGTGGAAGACATGAATAGACATTTCTCCAAAGAAGACCTCCAGATGGCCAACAGACGCAT
Organism: Hyaena hyaena; assembly: GCF_003009895.1. Lineage (NCBI taxonomy): Eukaryota > Metazoa > Chordata > Mammalia > Carnivora > Hyaenidae > Hyaena > Hyaena hyaena. The sequence goes on along the minus strand of NW_024081252.1, from coordinate 9,347 downwards.
GAAAAGATGCTCAGCATCTCTGATCATCAGGGAAATGCAAATCAAAACTACCATGAGATATCACCTCATGCCTGTTAGAATGGCTAAAATCAACAAGACAAGAAACAACAGATGTTGGTGAGGATGCTAAGAAGGGAGAACTCTTTTGCACTATTGGTGGAAATGCAAACTGGTGAAGCCACTTCGGAGAACAGCATGGAGGTTCCTCGAGAAACTAAAAATAGAACTACTCTATGATCCAGCAATTGCACTATTAGGTATTTACCTAAAGCATACAAAAATACAGATTTGAAGGGGTACATGCACGCCAGTGTTTATAGCAGCATTATCAGCAATAGCCAGACTATGGAGAGAGAGCCCAAACGAATGGATAAAGAAGATGTGGGGTGTGTGTGTGTGTGTGTACAATGGAATATTAATCATCAAAAAGAATGAAATCTTGCCATTTGCAATGACATGGATGGAGCTGGAATGTATTATGCTGAGTGAAATAAGTCAACAAGAGAAAGACAAATACCATTTGATTTCACTCATACGTGGAATTTAAGAAACAAAACAGATGAACATATGGGAAGGTGGGCAGCGGAGAGAAGAGACGGAAGAACTCCACAAAAGACTCTTAATGGTAGAAAACAAACTAGGGGTTGATGGAGGGAGGTGGGTGGTGGATGGGCTACATGGGTGATGGGTACTATGGAGGGCACTTGTTGTAATGAGTGCTGGGTGTTGTGTGTAAGTGATGAATCACTGAATTCTACTCTTGAAACCAATATTGCACTGTATGTTAGGTAACTAAAATTTAAATTAAAAAAGATAGGGCACCTGGGTAGCTCAGTCAGTTAAGTGTCTGACTCTTGATTTTGGCTCACGTTGTGATATCAATGGTTTGTCAGTTTGAGCCCCATATCAGGCTCTGCACTGACAGCATGGAGCCTGCTTGAGATTCTCTCCTCTCTCTACTCCTCCCCAACTCACACAGTCTTTCTCTCTCTCAAAGTAAATAAATAAACTTTAAAAAATGATGTGGTCTATCTACACACACACACACACACACACACACACACACACATACAATGGATATATGTGAGAGAATATTACACAGCCATAAAAAATGAAACCTCGACATTTGCAGTGATATGGATGATCTACATAGTATTATGCTAAGCGAAGTAAGTCAGTCAGAGAAAGACAAATAATACCATATGATTTCACTTGTATGTGGAATTTAAAAAACAAAACAAATGTGCAAAAGGAAGAAAAAAGATAGAGGGGCAAACCAAGAAACAGACCCTTAACTATAGAGAGCATGTTGATGTTGCCAGATGAGAGGTAAATGGGGGACTGGGTAAGATAGCTGCTGAGGATTAAGGAGTGCACTTGTGATGGGCACCTTGTGTTGTATGGAAGAGTTAAATCATCATAATGTATACCTGAAACTAATATTACACTGTATGTTAACTAGAATTTAAATAAAAACTTTTTAAAAACTTTTAAAAATGGTAAGTTTCAGCTATTGCAAGGAGACAGCCATAAGACTAGGGAGAAGTGGTGAGAAGTCATCTTTTGGTTTATCATCATCACCAATCCTGAAAAGTATATTTTACATCTCTAAGCCTTCGGTTCCTTTTCTGCCATTTGGAATTTTGTCTATATGTTTGTAATTTTTCTCTGAAAGATCCTGCCCTTATTATGTTTCAAGATTTCTTATATAAAACTGAACAAAATTCTGGTGATATCCCCCTTCCCCTGCCCCCCTCAAGTGGCAACAAATTAACTTTAGCTTAGAAAGCTCTCTAGGGATGGATCAAGGAGGTGTTTCTGACAAGCCCAGCTCTTGCAGCCTTGAGTGAGCATGGGAGGGCTATAGTGTGGGAGTTTTGCTTCTATTCCTTGTGGGAATAACTATTTCTATACTTACATAAGGGATTCAGGCTGCCATTCTGTGTGTTCTCAGCTAAAGAATTTTTCCTAGAATAGTGATTAGCTGACTAAAAATTCTCTTTTAGAGAGGAAAGAACAAGTATCTATTTTTCTGAAATTCTTTTTTATTGCTTACTTCTCTAATGCCTTTCCTGGTCTGAATAGTAGCAAAGATAAAGATGAAGAAAATCACAGAACAATCATTACCATCACTACGTATTGAAGAACCTAGCATGTTGCAGATCTAGTCTAAGGACTTTACCTTGTTGCTTCATGTAAGACTTTTACATAACAAAGAATGTGGTATTGCCTCCATTTCCAGATGAAGAAAACTAAGGTTTAAAGAGATTAAATAATTTGTCATGAACCTAGATCTGGCTCACCCCAAAGCCTCTTAACCAACATGGCATCCTGTCTCTCATTGAAACTCAGTGAAGGAAAGAAATTTTAGAGGTCATGTAGTATTCTCCTAATCATAGAGAAATGAGTAGACGCTTAAATTATACGGTTTACCTTTAATTGGATAAATTCTTTTTTTTTTTTTTTAGTTTTTATTTATTTCTAGGAGACAGAGAGAGAGAGACAGTGTGAGCAGGGGAGGGTCAGAGAGAGAGGGAGACACAGACTCTGAAATAGGCTCCAGGCTCTGAGCTGGCAGTCAGCACAGAGCCCGACGCGGGGCTCGAACCCACGAACCGTGAGATCATGACCTAAGCGAAAGTTGGACGCTTAACCGACTAAGCCACCCAGGCGCCCCAAATTGGATAAATTCTTACGATGAGACAACTGAAGTAAAAAAAAAATTCCCTGAATAATATGTGAAAAATTAAGATTTCTTAGCTTCAGTCTTGTATATAGAACCTGAGGCAACAGGTAGAAGTTGGACACACAGAAATCTGGGCAGTAAACAATTACTCTTTAGTGCTACTGATACAGAGGATTCTTAGATCTTACACCCTGAGAAGAGTTTCATTGGCTTGTTCTGGTGCGGTGGCCATGCTTCCCAATTTGCATTTGTTTTGCCTTAAAAGGCTGTGTGTGTGTGTGTGTGTGTGTGTGTGTGTGTGTGTGTGTGTGTAAGATGAAGGGATGGAAAGAGAAGGAAAACTATTGGACAGATAGTTGCATTGCCAGGAGAAAGGAATGTCTTATCAGAGTTGACCAAATAATCAGCTGTGTATTTTTCTTTAAGTCCAAAAACTGTATTCAGTTCACAGCCCATGTGTCATACCTTCTTGCTTCAGAGGGTCTCAAATGCTCTGTCCAGCACTGGTCATTTCTAGGCAATAGACTGCAGTTCAACTTTAGCCAGCCTTCTCAAAATATTGCTTTTGACCACTCAGAGCTGGAATAATGGAGCCACGCAGGACCAGTACCGCTGTAACCAAAACCCACCACACAATGCCTTTCTGGTGGGGCATTAGGAGTACTGCCCCGCAATGGGAAGAACAGGAAGCCATCCCACTTCTCCACATCTTCTGCAAATACCCACAACACCTGCCTCACCTCCAGATATTCTTCAGAGAGATCCAAAGTTATCTTTTTATAAATATGGAACAAATAAAACCTATCTGTGTTAGACTCCTTAAATAGAATAAGCTCCAGGAAGGCAGGAATTTTGGTTTATGTGTGTGCTGAGGTATTCTCGGTGCCTAGAATGGTACCTGATATGTGCTAGGTGTTCAGTAAACTATTGACTGAAGAATAAATGTATGGATAAAGAATAAATGTACAATACATTGTATGAAATCTCCAATGGTTTTGTTACATGAAGAATAAAATCTAAATTTCTTAAGATGGACTTTAGTCCCCTTCCTACCCTTCCTGTTTATCTCACTCTCCCTTGCTTGCTACAATCCAGTCTTCTTTCATTTCTTGGAATCTATCAGTGGCCTTCTGGCCTCTGGTCTTCTCTGCTGCTGGAGTTTCTGTGTAGAATTCCCTGCTCATCACTCCACCCTGAAAGATACCTTCTCTTCATTCAGGTCTCAGCTTGATTATCATTTCCTCAGAGGCCTTCCTTATCTTCTCTCTCCCATCTAAATTAGGTTCTTCTATTAAGGTTCTCCTCTTGATAGAATTTTTTTCCTTCTCCCTTTTCATCCCGAACACCATTTATTTGAGTCTTTACTTGGCCTTTGTTCATATCTCCCACTGGACAAATAGGCTCTATGAAGGCAAGACCTTATCTGTTTAATTCTCTTTTCTATACTTAGGCCTAGCAGAGAGCCAGGCACAGAGAAAACCCTGAATAAATAAATATATGTTGAGCAAACAGATGCATTTTAGCTGCAGAAAACTCCAACTAAATTATTTAAAGCACAGATAGGAATACTGGGTATCCTGCTTTCATGAAAATGAAGCCAAACACTGGCTAACCCAGATTTGCTAAAAGGAAAAGGGCGAGCCTGTCATTGTGTGAGAATGTCAGAAATGATGGAGTTGGTGCAGACATGACAAATGACCTGTCCTGCTCATAATTAGTAGCCTGAGGCTAAGCTAGTAGCAAGAGTGGGCGGGAAACAACACTTAACCACCCAATTAAAAGGCACTGCAGCTTAAATTTAGAAGCTGTCTGTGGCCATGCCATAGAAACCACACTGAGGAGGACAGTTGGCTGCACAGCACTTGCTCCCAGGGTCATTACGACATGTCAGAGAGATCATTAAGGACACTGTGACTGCACATTTAGAAATTATGTCTCGTGGCTCTCTTGTCCTGAGCAGATGAGAACACAATGAGTGAGGGTCTGGCCCACTGTGTAGGTGATTCCAGGTCAGAAAGTATTTAAATCCCTTCTGTTTGAGAGGGAGGAAGGCACTTTTATTGACACCAACAGGTACGTGGCATGGAGTATAGTACAATCCACACTGAACTGAGGGTCAGGGGATCCGTGTTCATGAGTCCACTCATCCGTTAAAAGTCATAATGATCTTTGGCAAGAACCTCAGCCTTTTAGAATCACTTTTGCATTGAGAGAGTTGGTGTTGTTTTGGCTGGAAACAACAAAAGAGTCTGACTGTTTTTCAGGCAAAAAGGGCCTTAATTGGCACCGTTAAGTGAGAAGTATGGATGGAAGAATGCACTTTCAGCCTGGATACAAGAACGTAAACAACTCATCAGGCATTTATTTTTCCTCCTGTCTCAGTCCATTTTATCTCTTGCTTTATTCTCATACCAGCTTTTCCTCTTGACACGATGGCTGTAGCAGCTCTGGCCAGTATCTTTCAGCAGTCTCTTCATGAATCCTGCACATAGCCTAAGTTCACTCTCATTGGACCAATAATTACTACGGCTGGTTTCCACTCATGTCAGCAGGAAGTGCTCTACCCCTCTGTAGGAAATGCTGAAGTCACTTGGTTTTTGCCCCCTGTTTTTTCATAGGCCTGACAGCATGTCCCTGGAGGTCAGCTGCTCTAGCATACCTGAAGCTTCCTCACCAAGGTCTAGCGAAAAGGGAAGGCTGGCACTTGAATAGGGCATATCCAAATGGAGCTCTACATATTTCCTCTCAGAATTCACTGAGTTCCTATAGCAGGAATTCTCACTGATTTTCTACCATGTCACACATGATAGATGAAATTCACATGGCAGAGTGATGGATTGGATGAGAGGAAGTTCGGCAAATTTGGGTTCAAATTGTAGCATGTAGGAGCTATAGAAGCCCAGTCAAATTAGTGAACCTCTCCCAGCTCTGTTTTCCTATCTGGCAACAGAATACAAGTAATACTTACTTAACTGTGCTGTTACAAGGATTTAGTGACATAATTTGGAAGTGTTTTATATATAGAAAGCACAATAACAATGAAAAACAGAAGTGTGTGTGTGTGTGTGTGTGTGTGTGTGTGTGTGTGTGTGTGTATAAAGCCAAGAGTTTTGTGAGATTCCCAGTCAGGGACTTTGCATCTTTCTTTTGTATTCAAGAAAACCTACCAGAATGCAAATTTAAATGGATCACTTTAACAAATTTTTCTTTTAGTTAGTCTTATTTTGGAAGCTCATATACAAATACAGGATGGCTATAGCTTCTCTCTTTGTCACATTAGTTATCAGAAGAATACACTTGGAGCCCTAACTTGTATACCTTCCATGAGTACCTTACCAGAAGAAGAGAGGGAATGTGTTTAGCCAATAGTTTGTGGGTTCTTTTATGAGAACTACTTGGTACTCCCTTCCTTGTGCCACTCCACATAATAGGTTATATAGTACAGAAGTAAAGGATCTTACAGCTGTAATGCTGGCTTATAGCTTTTAAAGTCCTTTCATATACATTACATCTTTTCTCAAGGTTCCTTGAAAAATATTTGCCTTGGTTTATAAGAGATGCTCTTGCGTTGGTGAACTTAATGTCTGATTAAATTATGCCATTCATCATATAGCGAGAAATAGTCCAATTTATATCATCTACTTTATTTTCTAAGCATCTCATAGAGTACTTGTGGTAAGAGCTAAAGACATTTATAAGTAGCATGGATGAACATTGTATTTCTTTTCCTAAAAGTCTGAAAGTCTTCAGTTTATTTCTAGGAGACTTAGCTAAAGGATATATTCATTGCATCTCCTTTCCTTCTTCCCCCCACATAGTGAGATGTAATCTCTCTAGATTCATAATAAGTCCTTGAAGCACACTTTATATAATAAAAATGCATGAATTTTGTGTAGGAAAAATCTCCACGAGTAAATATACGTTTACTAATGCTTGCATAGGTGGGGGTGTATTGCTTCTGTAGCCCAGCATTTATTCTTTTAGGGAACTACATTTTCCTTGACTCCTTGAGTTCTGCTGAGGATGAATGTGATTCCAGTCCTGGCCCTGGATAGGGGAGAGCAGTGAACAAACAGTGGGCCAACACTGATCATATGGATTCTCTCTCCTAGGATTGGAAACTTTGAGCAGATTGTTGCCAGTATTTTCCAACTTTTGTTTAATTGACTTTTCCTTCAAGTCTATGAGTTGCCTCAGATACTCTGGTTAAATTCCACTCTATTTCCTGACTTAGGATTAATTCCTATAGATGGCACACAAAGAACTCTAACTGACATACTGGCTGTCTGAAATCTGTGCTGAAGTATGAATGACTGCTAGTCCTTCATTACTCCTCTGGAAGCATCTATCTTGAATCTGATAGATTTCTAAATGAAGATTTTTTTTTTAGTGGCAAGAGAGAAGCCATTTATGATAAGACTCATGATTGATGAACCTCATATTACATCATAATATTCAGCTGGCTTGTGTCTAGATTGACCCCGGGAAAAGCAGGGACTTGTGGCCCACAAACGATTAGTGAGTATCAGAGATGACCAATATCTTGATCTCATGTCTGTGGTTACATCACTCCTGAGGTTATATATATTTTTTAATTAGAAAGGAAATAAGCTCTTTTTCCTGGGCTGATGAGAAGTCAGGGTAGCTTGGAGGTCCATGTGATGTTCTGAAGTTCCTCTTGCTTTAGATATTATGAACAGTTCCAGGAAGCAAGGCTTGAGTGTGAAAATACTCAGCAGTTCACACAATGCTTGAGGCACTAGGAGAGAAAAAAGTGTTTTCTAAACATACACCATGTGTTGGTGGAAGTCAGAAATAGAGCCCTTAGCCTTCTGACTTTTTGGCTAGGATTTCCCACCATCCCAGATTGCCTCCCTAAACAGGCTCAGAAGCTTTGTGTATCTGACGCTAAGCTGGGCTCTGAGTTTAGCAACTTTTAATGGAATTAATGGGCAGGAACACCAGTTAAAGCACATTTTTGGCTGTGCTGGCATGCCAGCCTGCCATATTTTCATAGGTACCCAAATTAAGAGTTTATTTATGCCCTCAATTTGCTATAAATGGAATTAACAACAGGCCATTTGGGGACCTGGAGAACCACAGATGCCAAAAAAGCAGCCACATCATTCATATTTTATGTTTATTTGAGTCACTGAGTGTGGGAACTAATAAAGAGAAAGCTGTAGGTTGATTTTCTATCATCATCATCACCATCATCGTTGTTACTATGAGTGCTATTAATTAAAACCTGAGTAATTTAAAATGTAAAAAGAACTTGAAATGTGATCACACTCTGAGGTGCAGAGTCCCTTTTTTCTCCTCTTCCCTCTGTAAGGAACAGATTTGGGAACACAAGCTCACTTCTTAATAAAGATAGATTAGATTTTTAAGGTCCATTTCTAACAAAATGTAGAAGGAAATACTATTCCTTTTGGCACAGATTGCTTTCAAGTCTTCTCTTCCCATTGGGTAAACCAAGTTCCAACAAGTAGGCTTCCAGTGTCTCCAGTCGCAAGATGCATAAGTTGGGGAATTATAGACAATGGAAGATATTTATAACAGACCCAAATTAATGAGTTGTTCTCTATTACAATGTCATTGAGAATAGTCATGGAACATTTTTGTTTTTTTCATTGCTGGAAAATGGTTCAAAACTCCTCTTTGAAGCTTGTTAGAGCAATAAGAAGGCTTTCCCTCCAAGTGGGAGCCTGGCTCTGTTCATTAACACTATGCAAGTCACCCTTCCTCATTGGACCTGATTTTTTTCTTCTTAAAAATGGAGACTGAATAATCTCCAAGATGCCTTCTAACCTGATAACTTTCTGATTCAACTGATTGTTTTTGGAGTCAGTTTCTAACACAATGAAAAAATGTGATCATAACTTGAGACCAGCAATATGGTTAATTTATAGCAGTGGTTTGCAGACTTTAATATGCTTGAACCTCATTTGAGGTGCTTTTGAAAAAGGCTGATTACAGAGCTTTAACCTTAGAAACTCTAATATGGCATCTCTCTGGATAAAATCTTCACTTAAACAGACCCTTTGGGGGTCTATGTTGTGTGTGTGTGTGTGTGTGTGTGTGTGTGTGTAGAAGTACATGTTTCAAAACAATAGGAAACAGGGTGAGAACAAGAAAACCTTTATAAGGGTAAGTATATTTTGAAGAAACTCCTTTTTAATTTTTCTTGAGTAAACTCAACCACCAGATCCTCAGGAAAAGACAAAGGAACCACATTAAGCATATGTTCCTTGATCTGTGTAGGCTTAGAGGAGGCAGAACAGTGCCTGGTACAATAAAGGATAGAAATACCAAAAGATTCAGGGGAGAGAGGGCAAGATGGCGGAGAAGTAAGGAGCTCCGTACTTGCACTCACACCCATACATCACACAGAAAAGATCTGAAGACATTGGAAACCTTACAAAACCTGAGAGATTGGGAGAAAAAAGACGCAGAATCCACTGAGAGAGCCTTCTAACGTGAGTGCGAACCGGGAAAGATAAAATCTGGCCGGGATCAGAGACTCCAGGGTGGGAGGCGATCCCCCTCTACCCTCTACGGGGAGTGAGAGGAGAAAAGGAGAGAGTCCGAAACAGAAAAACCTCCGCTCGGTGCATAGAAAGACTGTACTTGCCAAATACCTGCACACCAGGTCCCCTCG